>NW_027052932.1:0-94000 GCF_011386835.1 Chrysemys picta bellii
TTTTTTTTAAATCATCCGCTCTTGATTTGAAATTTGTCAGTGATGGAAAATCCACCACGACCCTGGGTAAATGGTTCCAATAGTTAATTACCCTCACTATTAAACAAGTTTGAGAGGGGTAGCTGTGTTAGTATGTTTCAGCAAAAACAACGAGGAGTCCTGTGGCACCTTAAAGACTAACAAATGTATTTGGGCATAAGCTTTCGTGGGCTGGAACCCACTTCGTCAGATGCCTGGAGTGGAAACTTCAATGGGGAGATATATATACACATGGAAACACAGAGACAAGGCCTGTCATGTACCCCTTTGAGATGGCAGGTTCCAGGGCTGCTACCAGCAGGTCAGGCTCCAGTACCAGATCTGGCCTGGCTACAGAGCCTCCAGCTCAGAGAGACACCCAGAGGTGCCTGCCACAAGATCCTTTAACGCTCTGCCCGGCCAGGCGGAGGTTAGCTTATATAAGGTCTGTTGCACATAGCACCACCTAGTGGCTGAACAGTAACATACAGTTTACCATGACACTGCCCTGACACTGGAAAGTTTCACTCAGAGAGCCCAGAGAGGGGCCAGAGGTGCAGGTAACCCTGTATCCGTGACAGGTTCCCTCCCAGGTCTGCCCCTTTACCATGGCCATGTGCGCTAATACCACCTGGCCACAAGCAGCCGCTACCCCCAGGCCTGGTGTAGCCTCTCCTGGGCACCAGCCCAGTGCAGCCACTCCAACCCATCTCCATGTACAGCTGGACAAACTCTGGAGGGTGTGTGTGTGTGTGTGTGTGTGTGTGTGTGTGTGTGTGTGTGTGAGATATTCCTACCCTTGTATCCCTCCCCACGGTGAATGCTGTGGAAAGGGTCTCGGTAAAGGTTGGACAGCTTTGGTGCAAGTCCTTGTATATTGTCAGTCCATTACTGGTATTATTTGTTTACAGCACAGCAGTGCCAAGAGGCTTTGTCAGGATCAGGGCCCTGTGGTGCTAGGATCTCTTCAGAGAAAGAGCACAGACCGGTCCCTACCCATGGAGCTTATATAAGGTCTGACCAGACAGGTGTATCACGAAGTGGGAATGTTCTGTATTATTTACATGACCCCTAAATGTTGCATTGATACCAGTGGGACACAGAGGACTGCTTGCTCTCAGGGCAGGCTAAGAGACATGGGTGTGACGGTGTCCCTAATGAAACTTTATGGGGAGATGCTTATAAATGTATATATGATGTAACTGGAATATGTTTTGTGCTACATGTACCATGTAACATATCTCTGTAAAAGTTATGATCTACTGAATCTATTCCTCCTGTTTGTATGCATATATCATTGTTGTAGTTGAAGTTATGAATATTGGTTTTATGTTTGCTGGGTTTATACATAGCCTTGGTAAGAGCATGGGATCATGTCTGGAGAAAAGAATGTGCAAGTTAAGTGCAAGCACTTAACAGACAATAGGAGGTGCAGACCCCAATCCACATCGGAGCTTGGCCAGGAATGCGAATGGCTGGACTGGTTTGGGTCCATGGAGATGTGACTTGCCCATATGATCCCAAAACTCCAGGGTAATATGATGCTACACAGGGAATGGGAAGGAGTAACCATCCAGGGGAGAAAGTCTATTTAAATCCTTGGAAGACCCCTCCGTTTTGTCTTCAGTTGGCTAAAGAGAGAGGCTCTCCACCCCCCAAGGACATACCTGAGAGAGACTGAACAAAGGACAAAGACAATAGGGGGTGTGAGCGATTGCTGGACCCAGGCTAGGAGTTCTACAGCCTGTAAAAGAAAGACTGGCACAACTGAGGTTTTTATATCTGTGTTGAGTTTGATTAGACATAGACGCGCGTGTTTTATTTTATTTTGCTTAGTAATTCACTTTGTTCTGTCTGTAACTACTTAGAATCACTTAAATCCTACTTTCGGTACTTATTAAAATCACTTTTTACTTATTAAGTTACCTGGAGTACGTGTTAGTACCTGGGGCAGGGGGGGGGGGGGCAAACAGCTGTGCATCTCTCTCTATCAGTGTTATAGAGGGCGAACTATTTCTGAGTTTACCCTGTATAAGCTTTACACAGGGTAAAACGGATTTATTCAGGGTTTGAACCCCATTGGGAGTTGGGCACCTGGGTGTCGTAGACAAGAGCACTTCCTGAGCTGCTTCCAGGAGGCCTACGGCTGTTAGTGGACGTGGCTCAGACCACGGTCTGAGTTTGCAGCCGATCAGCGGGTCTGACTCAAAGCAGACAGGATTCGGGAGTCCCAGGCTGGAAAAGGCAGGAAAGCAGGGGCAGAAGTAGCCTTGGCACACCAGGTGGCAGCACCAAGGGGATTTCTGTGATCCCCAACCCTTTACAATGGGTGTGACTGCTACCTAGTTGAGATTAAATGGGTCATTGGGAAAAGACTGGCTGAGACAAGCCCCAATGTGAAGACAACGGCAAAACCCATCACCAAGACATTGTTGCCAAGCATCCAAAGACCCAGAGGGAGGTGAGGTGGGGAAATCCATAACAGGGAAAATGAGCAACATCCCCCAGCTCGAGAACAAAGATGGGGGAGGTGTGAGGTGGGGGATCAAAGCTGGTTGCTGGAAGGAGTCGGGCTCTCCCCTGGAGTCTGACCAAGGAGCTCAGACTGAGAGAGAGACAGAACTTGAGCAAGGGGGTTCGCTACAGCTTGGCTGGGCTCTGGGCTGACCAGAATGGACTTGAACTGTGCTTTAACCTTCAGTTCTCTGTGCCAACCTAAGGACGTTCTATGCTGTGTCCAGTTGATTAGTAAACCCGACTGTTTTGACAACATGGTGTGAGTGTCACTGCAAATGCTTGCTGAGGTGCATTAATCCCTGAAGAGCGGACAAGTCTCTACCAGGACTCAGAGACTATCACGGTAGGACTTGCTGAACAGAGCTCCTGCTGTGACCCAGCAGTGCTAAAGGTCCAATCTAAGGAGGCAGTGAAGCAGAGTTGCTTATCCTGAAGGACGAGAGGGACCCCTGGAGGGTGCCCTCATGATCCAGGTCCTCTTTGATAGATTAGAAGCAGTGGGAGCTGCAGCTGAAGGCGAAGGAGCTAGCAGAGCATGAGAAGCAGAAAAATCATTAGGCAGAACAGCGGAAGAACCAGGAGAAGCAGCAAAAGCATGAACTACAGATAGAGAAGTGGGGGGGCAAGAGGACCCACAGAGGGGAAAGTGGGTGTGACATTGCACTTCATATGATGTTGTAAGGTATCGTTACAAAGTTCATAATCCGCTGAGGGTGGTCATACTATTTGTATGAATGTATCATTCTTGTATCTGAAACTAGAAATATGAAATATAACTCTGAGGTCCTATTGTAATTATGCAAAGTGTGGGCTATTAATGGTGGCTTGGAATCTTGATGGCTCCCATTTACCAGGACGATTGTTTGTAAAGGGCTCCGTTTACTTGTACGTCCTCTTGTATACGTGTGTGCTGGCAAGTGGCTAATGAAGTCTTGCAGTGACATGTGATCATGTCACCTGAACTGGAATCCATCTTTAACCTGGTGCTGGTCCATTTAGAAGGAGGGATGGGTCCTAAAGCTATATAAGGGGTGGAACAGAACAAAGGGTGCTGCAGTCATGAGAAATCCCCTAGCTACCACCAGAGCTGGAACAAAGACTGTACCAGGGGAAAGGATTGGGCCTAAACTAGAAGGTGTCTAGTCTGTCAAAGAAGCTTATTGGAACATCTCTGAGGGTGAGATTTACTTGCATTTAGCTTCCTACTGTATTAGGCTTAGACTTGCATGTTTTTGTTTTATTTTGCTTGGTAATTTACTTTGTTCTGTCTGTTATTACTTGGAACCACTTAAATCCTATTTTTTATAATTAATACAATTAATAAAATCACTTTTTACTTATTAACCCAGAGTATGTATTAATACCTGGGGGAGCAAACAGCTGTGTATATCTCTCTGTCAGTGTTATCAAGGGGGAACAATTTATGAGTTTACCCCGTATAAGCTTTATACAAGGTAAAACGGATTTATTTGGGGTTTGGACCCCATTGGGAGCTGGGCATCTGAGTGCTGGAGACAGGAGCACTTCTTAAGCTCTTTTCAGTTAAGCCTGCAGCTTGTGGGGGACATGGTTCAGACCTGGGTCTGTGTTTGCAGCAGGCTAGCATGTCTAGCTCAAACAAGTCAGGGTACTGAAGTCCCAAGCTGGCAGGGAAAATGGGGTCAGAGGTAGTCCCAGCACATCATGTGGCAGTCCCAAAGGGGTTTCTGTGACTCGACCCATCACAGTGGGGAAAGACCCTGGAATGCCAAGTCTGCAGGGAGACTAGACCCTAAATGGTTGCTCCAGATTGAGATTTCATGGATTGAGATCTGGTTAAAAGACAGGGAACAAAGGGTAGGAATAAATGGTAAATTTTCAGAATGGAGAGGGGTAACTAGTGGTGTTCTCCGAGGGTCAGTCCTAGGATCAATTCTATTCAATTTATTCATAAATGATTTGGAAGAAGGGGTAAGCAGTGAGGTGGCAAAATTTGCAGATGATACTAAGCTGCTCAAGATAGTTAAGACCAAAGCAGATTGTGAAGAACTTCAAAAAGATCTCACAAAACTAAATGATTGGGCAACAAAATGGCAAATGAAATTTAATGTGGTGTGACAGACCCAGACCAGTGGGGTACAGGAGTCTGGTAGAGGGCAAATATACTGGTCACTGAATGAGTAGTTTTCTGTTCCCTGAGTGACCAGAGCAGGGGCTGCACTAGAGTAATCAGGAACCTGCTAGAACCGGTTAAGGCAGGCAGGCTAATTAGGACACCTAGAGCCAATTAAGAAGAAGCTGCTAGAATCAATTAAGGCAGGCCAATCAGGGCACCTGGGTTTTAAAAGGAGCTCACTGCAGTTTGTGGTGTGAGTGTGAGGAGCTGGGAGCAAGAGGCGCAAGGAGCTGAGGGTGAGAGGGTGTGCTGCTGGAGGACTGAGGAGCACAAGCATTATCAGACACCAGGAGGAAGGTCCTGTGGTGAGAATAAGGAAGGTGTTTGGAGGAGGCCATGGGGAAGTAGCCCAGGGAGTTGTAGCTGTCATGCAGCTGTTACAGGAGGCACTATAGACAGCTGCAGTCCACAGGGCCCTGGGCTGGAACCCGAAGTAGAGGGCGGGCCCGGGTTCCCCCCAAACCTCCCAATTGACCTGGACTGTGGGTTCTCCCAGAGGGGAAGGTCTCTGGACTGTTCCTCAATCCACATGGTGAATCTCTGAGGCAAGAAAATCCTCCAATAAGTGCAGGACCCACCAAGATAGAGGAGGAACTTTGTCACAGTCATTTAACCCTAACTGAATTTCCTGGGTTTAGAAGGCTCAGTTTTGAGAATTATTGCAACAGCCCGGCAATGTCGTTTACCCTGAATCACTGATCTGTTCTCCCAGCCTTAGCTCCATTTTATCATCATTTGCTTGGATCAGTACATGGGGGTGTGAGCGTTTCCATTCTCAGGTAACGTATAGGACAAAATACCAACACACTGTACACTAAGGATGGCACGTTCCAGGAGCTAAAACTGTCACCTCAGGGAAATTGATCCCTGGATTTGATTTTAAACTAGCACCAGGTGCCTCCACTTGGAAATACTCTAGGGGAACTTGAAGACTAATGACAGGTTTCAGAGTAACAGCCGTGTTAGTCTGTATCCGCAAAAAGAAGAACAGGAATACTTGTGGCACCTTAGAGACTAACAAATTTATTAGAGCATATGCTTTATCCGAAGAAGTGGGCTGTAATCCACGAAAGCATATGCTCTAATAAATTTGTTAGTCTCTAAGGTGCCACAAGTATTCCTGTTCTTCTTTTTGAAGACTAATGTAAACTTTGGTAGGCGGGGTATTATTCAAACAAGCTGAAACAGGTATTAGAAAAAAGGTGGAGAGTAAAAAGAAATTGGAATTAGTGTAATGCGGTTGAACCACATATGGTCCTGCCTCTGAACCAGTGTCCCCTTTCCGACACCAATGTCACCCCTTTACTGGGCATTGAGAGATTCCAGGGCCTTGCAGGTTGGCTTCCCATTGGAGCAGAAATCAGTGACATAGTCTGGCTATTTTCTTATTGTAACTTGTTTATTTACATTATAAACGACCCCAAGGGAAGCAGGCATGGGAGGGGCTTGGAGCGTCCTTTAAAGGTCAGGGACAAGCTGGGAAGGGGCCAGGCTGAGCACGAAGGACCAGGCCCTAGGAGGGAAAGACAGGGCAGTTTAGGAGATGGGGCAGATAGTCCAGTTGGTTTCGGCTCCCAGGACCAGACACCCAGAGGTGAAGGTGATTGTCGGGACTTCTGTCCTTCTTCCCCAGTGTAGATTTGATAGTGGAGAAGACTGATGCCGTAAGGGGGAAGTGAGTTACCCCAAGGTCACCCAGTGAGTTTATATCACAAATGCATAGTCGGAAGGATCCAATAGAAACATGGATTTTCCAGTCTCTTCTTTCTAGGAGTCCCCAGGGCTAAGGTAAAACCCCTGCGGCCCCTCCCCATTCTGCTCACCTCCAAGATGTGCTGGAGTTTGTCTGTGCTGGGGGGTGCTGTCAGCAGGATCGAGAGCTCGTCATCCATGTTCTCTGGGCAGGCCTTGCTCAGAGCCTGCCAGCGGAGGGAGACCAGGGGTCAGGAGCCTCTATTAGCACCGGTGTGCCGTTGACCAGGAGCTGGATGAGGTAAGCGCCGCCTGGCCGGAGCTCGCACCCAGAAACCCTGCCCCAGGTCGGAACCCCCTCCCACACCCAAATTCCCTCCCAGACCTCACACCCGGCACCCCAACCCTCTGCCCCAGGTCGGAACCCCCTCCTGTACCCTAATCCCTCCCAGACCCCACACCCCCACCCGCACCCCAATCCCCTACCCCAGCCCTGAGCCTCCTCCCGCACCCAAACTCCCTCCCAGAGTCCGCACCCCAACCCTCTGCCCCAGCCTGGATCCCCCTCTGGCACCCTAAACCCCTAATCTCCAGCCCAATCCCAGAGCCCGCATCCCCACCGGAGCCCTCACCCCTCCCTGCACTCCAACCCCCAGCCCCAGCCCAGTGAAAGTGAGTGAGGGTGTGAGAGCGAGCGACTGAGGGAGGTGGGCTGGGCTGGAGTGAGTGGGAGTGGGGCCTTGGGGAAGGGCATGAAAGGGGTTGGGTCAAGGGCATTTGGTTTTGTGCAAGTAGAAAGTTGACAACCCTACCTAAGGACCTTTGAAAAGCAGCCTCCTTAGCACCGCTCCTGATACCAGGGGCCAAGGCGCCCCCGGACATGAGAACCACAATAGGCCAGAGCAAAACGCTGCGTTAGAAATCGGAGCTCAGGCTGCCAAGCGAACGATAGCTGACAGACAGGAGATGCGGGAATTAAGGTTGTGCCTTCAGCCAGCAACTGGTGTTCATCCGTTTGCACCACACACACACCTGTAGGCAGGGCCACTATTTCCTTGACTGTCTGCCTGTTTAGCGTCTCTCGGTCCTTACTGTGCCCATCACCGTGGTGTCTGAGTGGCAAACCAAGGGTTTGACGTGTGCATATGAACCTGCCTGACTGGAAGGACGTGGTTTGGTGTGGATCAGTGACTGCTGGGGCGATTGGTGGCAGAAGGCTCTGAGGGCCTGGCTCATTCCGACCTGGCTCATTCCAATGGCTTCTACAGCTGAGAGCAGCCCAGTCTCCTGCCTGGGTCCGACGCAAACCAGGAAGTACAGGACCACGGTTAAAAAGAGCAGCTCAAAAGATCATTTTCGCTGAGCCCAGCCCTGCACAGATTTCCAGCTTAGGTTTGCATTTTCAGCAAAAGTTCTTCTTGATTATTTTTTCCCAACCCCCTTCTGCCTCCATAATAGCCAGCCACCCCGTCAGTCGCATCCTGGGGCGCTCCAGGGACAGCGTATGTGTGTGTATGTGTACATCTGTATATATCTGTATGTGTACATGTGTGTACGTGTATGTACACATGAGTGTGTGCACATGTGAGTGTGCGTGTGTATGTGTACATGTGCCCCAGTCAGATGTATACATCTGGATTTCCTTTGAAAGAATTTTCAAATTGAGCTGATCAAGTGCAATGGCAAAGCACCCAATTCCTCTGCCCCCCAACTGCCTTCGCTGCTTTAACGTACAACCTGCTCCGCTGACACCTCTGACTCCTGAAAGCCCTAACGCTCCAGGGGAGCAGGCCGTGCCCTGCCCTGCCCTGGCTGCCCCGGGTGTTACCTCGGAGGGAATCGTTCCAGATTCCAATGGGTGGCAGGTCCAGGGAAGAGCCTTATCTGGGGGGAGGCTGTACCAGACCCGCCCGACCCAGGCAGGCTCCCAGGTACTCTCTGCTCGGGGCTGATAAGGCTCCTTAGCAGTTTCTCTCCAAACAAATTCCAGTTCAAGACACCTGAGAGCTCCACAGCAGGGCAGCATCCCCGGAGCGCAGCAGGGCGGGGTTAGGGGGAGCAGTCGGTAGCAGCACCTGCCCCTCGTACGGCAGGAGCGAGAAGTGCCAGCCTCTCTGCACAGAGCAGCAGCGTTCAGCCTGGGCCAGACGTGCTGTGGTGATGGGTAAGAGCGGGCTCGGAGAGCCAGAGGGTCTGTGGGGCAGCGCTGGGCCCTTCTGCTCCGCACTAGGGCCGGGTGGGCGTGTTCAGCTGGGATTGGAACCCACCAGCACTTGTGGGTGTGAATGCGGGGCTGGAATGCAACGTGGGGCGCTCCCACCTCGCCTGCGGGCGACTAGGGGGAAGGGCAGAGAGACACCTGGGCTGAGACCCCAGCTCCAGGGAGACAGTCACCCGGCCCAGCTGGCTTAAATTGCCCAGCTGTGTGACAGCCCCCCCCATCCCCGAGGGGTTCCCCCCCCGGTATGTCACAGCAGGGTAATGTGCGTACTGAATGGCAGGGGTTGCCAGGGACTGGCTGGGAGAGACTTTTGGGGGTGGAGGAAGCAGCACTAAGGTACATGCCAACCTCCCTACAGAGGAGGGGCCATGCCCCGCAGGTGTGGGGCAGGGAGCTGGGACACTGCGCAGTGGGTCATTGTCTGGCCCAGCCCCTTCCTAGCCGGAGGCCAAGGCATTTTCTTCAGGTCACCTTCCGCTGCAGCTTGGACACGGGCCCCCATAGCCACTAGCCCAGCCAGGGATCCCAAGTGGGGATTGTCACAGCTGGCTCCTCCTTGCCTCCAGCAGCTCTTCACTGCCAGGGAATTCCTGAAATCCTGTGTGCCCCTCCCCCACCCACCTCCTGGGGCTGTGAGTGCCCCCCCCGGACACCTCCCCCCGAGCTCTGAGTGCCCCTGGCCAGTCTGTCCCCTCAGTCCCCCCCACTTCCTGGGGCTCTGAGTGCCCTCAGCCAGTCCCCGTCCCACACCCCGGGGCTGAGTGACCTTGGCCAACCCCCGTCCCTTCAGGAGGAACTCCCAGTACCCACCCAGCCCCCACACCTCAGGGTTACCCTCTCTGCGGCTCTGTGGCCATACCCCCACCAGGCCAATTCAACCAATTCCCCTGAATCGGGCCCCGGGCCCAAGCCTCGGTACGGTGTACCGGCAAGAGCCTGTGCGCTGTACCAGGGTGGCCCGGCTTCCCCAGGGGGTAATTTAAAGGACCTAGGGCTCCCAGCAGGGGCCGGAGCCCCAGGCCCTTTAGATTGCCACCAGACCCCCACTGCTGGAGCCCTGGGGTAGGGCTGCGGGGCTCTGGGGGCTATTTAAAAAGTCCGGGGCTCCTGCTGCCTCTACCGCCCCGGCCCTTTAAATAGCCGCTGGAGCCCCGCTGCGTCCCCAGGGCTCCCGCGGCTATTTAAAGGGCCGGGGCGGTAGAAGCAGGGGAGCACTGGGCCCTTTAAATAGCCCCCAGAGCCCTGGGATAGCGGGGGGACTCGGGGGCTATTTAAAGGGCCGGGGCTCCAGCTGCCTCTGCTGCACCCCGTCCCCGCACCAGCCCCGCACCCCCTGCCCTGCCCGCAGCCAGCCCCGTCTCCAGCCAGCCCTGCACCCCCTGTCCGCAGCCAGCCCCTGCTGCACCCCTGCCCTACCTCCAGCCCCGCCCCCCTGTTCTGCCCGCACCAGCCCCGCCCCCCTGCCCTGCCTGCAGCCAGCCCTGCACCCCCTGCCCACAGCCAGCCTCTGCCGCACCCCCTACCCTGTCTCCAGGCAACCCCTGCCGCACCCCCCTGCGGCCCTGCCCAAAGCCAGCCAGCCCCACACACCCCTGTCTCCAGCCAGCCCCGCACCCCTTGCCCTGCCTGCAGCCAGACCCTACCTCCAGTGAGCCCCTGCCCTGCCTCCAGCTAGTCCCATGTCCACTGGTGCCCTGCAGTTCCCAGGGCAATAACCCTGCACACCTGCTTCAATGAGGGGGGCAGGGAGCAGCTGGGACCCACACATGTGCACACCACTAGGGTGACCAGACAGCAAGTGTGAAAAATCGGGACAGGGGGTGGGGGATAATAGGATCCTATAAGAAAAAGACCCCAAAATTGGGACTGTCCTTATAAAATCAGGACATCTGGTCACCCTAGCACACCCCCAGGGAGTGGCGGGGCCCACACACGTGAAACGGAGCTCATTAATAACCGATCAACAGCATATATGATACAATGTACATAATATATAATTTTATTATTTATATAGTTATGGAAAGTAAATAATACATGGAAGAAATGAAAGGCTTTTTTTTACATTATTTTTTTTGTTAGTCGTCCCTGCCGGGGCCCCGCCAAAAATGTTCGAATTGGGCCCCGCCCTTCCTAAAGCCGGCCCTGCTGGAGAGAACAGGAGGATTCAGTCAGCAGGGGCTGCCCATCCGTCCCATTCACCAGGGCTGCCATCCTGCGGCTTCAGCATTAGTGGCTGGGGTGACTTGGGGAAAGGTCTCAACCTCCCCACATCCCACTTCACTGCTGCCAGAATCCCTCCTGCCCCCCCTGCTACAGTCCCCTCCCTACCCAACCTGGGTGGGGCTGGAGGAGAGGGGTCTGAGAACTTGAGCTGTGGATTGGAGGTGGAACAGCTGTCAGGGGCACTGAGGGGGAGGTGGCAGGAGCTCCCCGTACAAGGAGGAGGGTTGCCACTGGAGGTCACTAGGAAGGACAACAAGACTCCATCCTGGGGGTCAGGAGGGGGAATCCATCCCTCAGAGGTGGGCAGGGGCTGGGTGGAAATGCTGCTGGTTCCAGGGGTCGTTAATCCCCCCTGATTCCTCAGAGGCGTCTCAGTCTCAGGTTCTCGTTCCCTTGCAGCAGGAGGACGTCACGGCCAATGTGATGCGTCAGCTCCGTATCATGCCGCACTTGCGCCAGGTGCCCGAGGCGCTGCAGGGCCTGTGCCTCTGAGGCCACTAGCAACTCCCGCTCCCTGCTGCAGGTACTGCTCTGGCTCTCCGTAAATGAGGAGCTAGTGGAAGGAGAAATGGAGCCCCCTGGCACTCACAGAAACCCTCTCCCCTCTCTGTGGAGCAGGGTCCTTTCCTCTGCCCCCAAATTCCTTCATCTGGGACAGGAGCTCTTTCCCTCACACCCATTCCCCTCCCCACTTTCCTTGATCTACCCCCATCCCATTCCCCCTGCACCCAGGCAGAGCTCTGCCTGCCCCATATGGTGCAGAAAGGCCGTTGTGTCAGGGCCCCACCCCTAGCCCCACTGAAGCTCGGAAAGCTCCACTTTTGAGGAGGTGGGGGTGGGACAGAGGATCAGGGCTAGCTTCACCTCCTGCCCTTTATTCTCCCCTTGGCTCTTCTATGGGGTCTCTGGGTGTGAATCGGAGCCTCATTCCCAGCTGTCTTCCAGGCCCTGGATCTGGCACAGCCTCCCAGACGGGCACAGCCTGCAGCTGAGCCACGTCAGGGAGCAGTGGGGACAGGTCACCTCGTCCCATCCAAGCAAGCAATGCTGGGGGTCAGAGAGGCTTAGATGGGAGACCCTGATCTCTCATGGAGGTAAGAGCCATTTACTCCTTGGGGCGTGTGGGTCTCTTGGGGGAGAAATGGGATCCTCGATGCACAGCCTGGCTGGGAGCTTCCCCTGTCCCTGGCTCCCAGTGACAGCGATGAGATGAGGAGGAATGAAGCTTGGAGAAGAATAGAACTTGCCCCCGCGTGGGCCAGGTTCTAAGGAGGAGGGTATATAACGGGGGGCTTGGCCTGTGGGCTATAAAGCCTGGAGCTAGGCCAAATGGATTACAGAGTGAGCTCCAGCTGAGGGGAAACCAGGGGAAACCGCAACAAAGGTACAGGAGCAGGCCTAGCTGTTCGGTACAGGGCCTTGGGGCAGAACCTAGAATCCAGGGTAGGACTGGTTCTCCCACGGTCTCTAAGGAAGGGGATGTACAGGGCCATAGAAAGGGCTACCAAGGCCAGCAAGGGCAGGCCGATCCAAAGTCAGGCTGAGGAAAAGCCCCCAAGGGACAGAGGATCTTGTTTCAGTTAAAGACATTTTTTGACTTTTCGTTTGGGATGAGCGCGACCCAGGAAGGAGTGGGACTAAAAGATGGTCGCCTGGCCGAAGGGCTGAGTTCCCAGCCCAAAACCTGCTGGCGGGTGTGCTAGCCCAAGAAATCTGTGACCCCAGGCCTTGAAGGAAGGGGCACCTATCGGTGAGTGAACTCTGTTACAAGCCTGCTTCCATTGTGGAAAGAGCCTGGTATTGGAGAGTGGTGGGGATGGCCTGTGGGCGAGGATGGCTGGAGGGGTCATACAGGAGGGGCAGCAGCGTCCAGTGAGGAGATCAGGGAACGGGTTGTTTGCAGTCCTGCCACTGAGCGGTAACGTGATCCTGGCCAGGTCACTCTCCCACCTGGTGCCTCACTTTCTCTGTCTTTGAAATGGGGATCATCCCGACCCACATTAAGAAAGGGTTTGATCCTCTGCTCTTGCTTCCCAAATCCCTGCCCTCCTTGTCCCACACAGGCCTCTGCCCTGTTGCTCAAACTCCCATGCACATGTTAGTGCCTGTGTCACCCCCGCAACTGCAAGGTCTCATGTACAGTCCCCTGCCAGCAAACTGAAGCTGCCACTAGATCCAGAATAGGAATCGCAGTTCCTGTGCGCTGCCCTGAATGGAGTCTAGACTCTGGGCATGGGGAAGGCCAACGCTCACATCCAGGTAGATCATCAACCTACTCCTCTGTCCCAGGAGCAGGAAGGCCTCTGGTTCGTGCTCCCTTCGGTAGCTGGAGCTGCTGAGTTGGGAGTGTGGTGGGCAGAGATGGGAACAGGCCATAGGATGAATCAAGTGTCAGGGGGAGACTCCCTGTGTGTGGGAGATGATGTTGCCCCTCTGTGGGGAATCCCTTCCTTGCAGATGCTGGGCTTTAGGTGCTGGACTCTGCCAGGAAGCCTAGCTCCCATCCCTAGCAGCTTGGCTGTTCCCTACACTGCTGTGCACTAGGCCCTCTGCAGAAATGTGCTCTGGGCAAGGACTACAGAGCCTGCTGTCATCCTGGCAGGTGTCACCCCAGGTTCCATAATCCTGACCCCTGGTCTCCCTCCGCTAGCAGGCTCTGAGCAAGGCCTGCCCAGAGAACATGGATGACGATCTCTCGATCCTGCTGACAGCACCCCCCAGCACAGACAAACTCCAGCACATCTTGGAGGTGAGCAGAATGGGGAGGGGCCGCAGGGGTTTTACCTTAGCCCTGGGGACTCCTAGAAAGAAGAGACTGGAAAATCCATGTTTCTATTGGATCCTTCCAACTATGCATTCGTGATATAAACTCACTGGGTGACCTTGGGGTAACTCACTTCCCCCTTACGGCATCAGTCTTCTCCACTATCAAATCTACACTGGGGAAGAAGGACAGAAGACCCGACAACCACCTTCACCTCTGGGTGTCTGGTCCTGGGAGCCGAAACCAACTGGACTATCTGCCCCATCTCCTAAACTGCCCTGTCTTTCCCTCCTAGGGCCTTGTCCTTAGTGCTCAGCCTGGCCCCTTCCCAGCTTGTCCCTGACCTTTAAAGGACTCTCCAAGCCCCTCCCATGCCTGCTTCCCTTGGGGTCTCTCTCCTGGCTGAGCACAGGCTGCCCTTCTATCTCTCAGCAGGCCTGGGTCCTAGTCACAGGCTGCGTCTTGTCACGTGACCCCCACACTTATTCCCTTCACTCTAGGGAGCTGCATCACCTGGGCTAGGTGCAGTTGAGCTCCAACCCCTTTCCTGGCCATCTCACCCTGGGACAGGTTGAAACTGGTAACCTGTGGGTAACAGTAACTGGTTGCTCCCAAAGGTGCTGAAGACACAATGGAAGAGGAAATCCTTTGGCCTGGATTGAAATTATTCCGACTGAAAGTGAATGAGAGAAAATAGGTCCAGAGTTCTCTTCCTGGCAGCAGAAAATGTAGCGATTGATAGAAGTTCAGGTCAGAAAGGACCATTATGTGCATCTAGTCGCCCCTCCTGTATAACTCAGGGCCTAGAATGTAACCAAGTGGTTCCTTCAGCCAACCATAGCATGGGACTGAGCCAGAGCACGTCTTTCAGAACGACATCCGCATGCAGGAGAGCCAGCTGGCTACCAGAAAATCTCTCTTCTGCAGTGACGTGGGGTTAAGGGACATGGCGGAAAAGACATGGCGGCTGTGACTAAACTTAGAGCAGGGTGGGAAACGGAGACGCAGTTGGGACCTGTCTACACTACAGGTCTGTCGTGCGTTTGTAATCTGCTGACCCCCACATGTTGTTCAGAGGCTATGGACAACACAGCTCCTAAAGGTACGTTTGTTCTGTGCTTATCCCCTATGTACCAGCAGGGCTGGACGGCATTTCTCCCAATGCAAAGTCCTATACGTGGCAACAAGGCACGCCGGCCACACCTCCAGAATGGGGACGTGTATCCAGGAAAGCAGTGACTCTGAAAAGGATTTAGGGGCCAGAGTGGAGAAGCCACTCAACATGAGCTCCCAGTGTGATGCTGTGGTGAACAGGGCTAAAGCCATCATTAGACGAAGGAGAAGAGCCGTGAGTAGGATAGGGAGGTGACACAGCAGCAGTGAGACTGCTATTGGAATACTGCCTCCAGTCTTGGTGTCCTCCTTTGAAAAAGATGGTCCTAGAAATTGGAGCTGGGGCAGCAAAGAGCCACCAAATGTTCTGAGGGTTGGAGAAAAATGCCTTCTAGTGAGCTATTGAAAGAGCTCAACCTGTTTAGCTTATCAAAAGGAGATTGAAAGGTGACTTCACTGAAGTGTTGAAATGCCTTAATGGAGAGAAAATATTGGGTATTAAAGGGTTCTTTAATCGAGCAGAGAAAGGCAGAGCAAGACCCAATGGCTGGAAGGTGAAAAGAGACAAATTCCTATGACAAATAAGGCACAAATATTCAACAGCGAGGATGATTGAACCCAGGAAGAAGCTACCATGGAAAGTGGTGGATTCTCCATCTCTTGATGTCATTTAATAAGGACTAGATGCCTTTCCGGAATGTGTTTGCCCCAAAAGTAGCTATTGTGGTAGACAGGAGGCCTGTGATATGCAGGGGGTCAGATTAGATGCTCTAACGGTCTCTGCTGCCCATAAAGTCTACTCATTTCTGAGAAACCGAGTGTAGCATTGGGAGCAGCCTCTGTTTTTTAAACAATCAGTTTGTCAGCACCTGCAGGACAATTTGGTTTTTAGGACTAGTGAGCATGGACTTGTCAAGAACAAATCATTCCAGACCAATCCTAGCTCCTTCTTTGGCAGGGTTAGGGGCCTAGTGGAGGTGGCTAAACAGTAGATGTGATCTATCTTGGTGTTAATAAGGCTTTTGACACAGTCCCATAGGACATTCTCACAAGCAAACAGATGCTGCTTAGCACTGTCAGAGCAGCTTTTGCTGGGGGATTCTCCCAGCACTTTCCAATAGTGGGAAAGTATGAAATCCCCATTTGACTGCTAGGGACAGAGCCTAGAGGGGGCAGCAACTTACCTCAAGTCCCACAGGTCAATAGGAAACCAGCAATGGAACCCAGGAGTCCTGACTCCCAGTTCCCTGCTCCAATCACTCCAGCGGAGCACACTCCCTCTCAAAGCAGGGGGACCGGACATGAGGGCCTGGTTGTAATTGCCAGCTGTGGGAGGGAGTGTGCAGCAGTGGTTAGTGAAGGGGCCTGGAAATAAGGACTGCTGGGTCTATTGGAGAGTGTCACTAGGAGCAGTGCATAAGATGAGGTGTCCTATCATGTTTACTCAGATCAGATTAGGACATAATAGAATGGCTGAAATAGTTTATTTTATTTGTATTGTATTATTTTGCAATTGTTAAGAGCAGCAACTACTTAGCTCAGACTGAAGCATCTTATCTAATTTTTGAGATCTAAGTGTCTCCTCTTTGAGTGCCACGAGACAATTTAACACATTGTGAGAAAGAATTTTCATTGCCACTTGTTATGATTTCAAGAAACAAACTGGTTTAGTTTGAATAGGATTTTCGGTCAGAAACGGTTTCAATGAAATTTCCCCACCATCTCGATTCCTGGGCTCTATCTCTGCCTTTCAGGGGGGCGGGGTGTTACTGTCTGTTAGAACAGGAGTCTGATTTGGATAGGGATAGAGAACTCTTCAATGTTTTTAATGAAGTAAATACTAATGGGAATTGTGTGATCATGGGAGACTTTAACTTCCCAGATATAGACTGGAGGACAAGTGCTATTAATATAATAGGGCTCAGATTTTCCTAGATGTGATAGCTGATGGATTGCTTCACCAAGTAGTTGCTGAACCAACAAGAGGGGATGCCATTTTCGATTTGGTTTTGGTGAGTAGTGAGGATCTCTTAGAAGAAATGGTTGTAGGGGACAGCCTTGGTTTGAGCGATCATGAGCTAATTCAGTTTAAACTAAATGGAAGGGTAAACAAAAATAGATCTGTGACTAGGGTTTTTTTTTTTTCAAAAGGGCTAACTTTAAAAAATTAAGGAAATTAGTTAGGGAAGTGGATTGGACTGAAGGACTTGTGGAACAGATGGATCAGACTGAACAGGTTCCAAACCTCTCGGAGGCTCTTACCTTCTAAACAGGGACGTCTGTTTTCTAGTGAAATCAGGAAAAAGAAAGGAGAAAACTCAAAAGAGGTTCCTCCTGGCGCTCATGTACGTGACCCCTAATACTCTCTCAGTCCTCAAAGAGAGACCTCGAGAAGGAGACTTGCTGAAGGAAAACTACA
This sequence comes from Chrysemys picta bellii, assembly GCF_011386835.1. Taxonomy (NCBI): domain Eukaryota; kingdom Metazoa; phylum Chordata; order Testudines; family Emydidae; genus Chrysemys; species Chrysemys picta. The sequence goes on from NW_027052932.1 coordinate 17,123, forward strand.
GGGGACTCAGAGGTTTCCCTGGCCCTGTGCCCCTGTCCTGCCTGGCTGATGTCAGCATCTCTCTGTGAGGTCACCACCTCCCCTGCAACTTTGACCAATAGGCTGAGGTCCAGCAAAAGGCCTTTGTGATGTCACTGCCACACCCACCCCTCCCCTGCAGTGTTAATGTCCTGCCGCAGGCCAGACCCTTTGGAGGTTTGAGCTACTCCCTGTGGATCACCCCGCTCAATGAGTGTTCATTCTAGGAAGCAAGCCGGCTAGACAGTAAAACAGCAGAGGCTGCTCCCAATACTACACTCGGTTTCTCAGAAATGAGTAGACTTTATGGGCAGAAGAGACAGTTAGAGCATCTAACCTGACCCCCTGCATATCACAGGCCTTTCTGCACCATATGGGGCAGGCAGAGCTCTGCCTGGGCGCAGGGGGAATGGGATGGGGGTAGATCAAGGAAAGCGGGGAGGGGAATGGGTGTGAGGGAAAGAGCTCCTGTTCCAGATGAAGGAATTTGGGGGCAGAGGAAAGGACCCTGCTCCACAGAGAGGGGAGAGGGTTTCTGTGAGTGCCAGGGGGCTCCCCTTCCACTAGCTCCCCATTTACAGAGAGCCAGAGCAGTACCTGCAGCAGAGAGCGGGAGTTGCTGGTGGCCTCAGAGGCACAGGCCCTGCAGCGCCTCGGGCACCTGGCGCAAGTGCCGCATGATACGGAGCTGGCGCATCACATTGGCCGTGACGTCCTCCTGCTGCAAGGGAACGAGAAACTGTCTGAGACTCAGACGCCTCCGAGGAATCAGGGGGGATTAACTGCCCCTGGAACCAGCAGCATTTCCACCCAGCCCCTGCCCAACTCTGAGGGATGGATTCCCCCTCCTGACCCCCAGGATGGAGTCTTGTTGTCCTTCCTAGTGACCTCCAGTGGCAACCCCCCTCCTTGTACGGGGAGCTCCTGCCACTTCCCCCTCAGTGCCCCTGACAGCTGTTCCACCTCCAATCCACAGCTCAAGTTCTCAGACCCCTCTCCTCCAGCCCCACCCAGGTTGGGTAGGGAGGGGACTGTAGTGGAGGGTAGCAGGAGGGATTCTGGCAGCAGTGAAGTGGGATGTGGGGAGGTTGAGACCTTTCCCCAAGTCACCCCCATCCCATTTCCCTTTCCCCAGCCACTAATGCGGAAGCCGCAGGATGGCAACCCTGGTGAATGGGACGGATCGGCAGCCCCTGCTGACTAGGGTTACCATACGTCTGGTTTTTCCCGGATATGTCCTGCTTTTCGGCAATCAAACCCCGGTCCGAGGGGAATTGCCGAAAAGCCAAACATGTCTGGGAAAATGCCGGTCGGGCACTTCCCCTCCCGCGGCTGCTCTGCTCCGCTCCTCCCCTCTCAGACTTTAAGAGCCGAGCTGCGCGAGCCAGCGCTACTGGCTTCGGGCAGCCCCCCCTGCCTCCGGACCCCGAACTGCCGGCCAGGCACTTCCCTTCCCGGTTCCAGCTGAGCTGCTCCGCTCCTCCCCTCTCAGACTTTAAGGTTCCAGATGCGCTGGGGAAGCGCCGGCCGGGGGCGCAGGGTCTGGGGGCTGCCCGGCAAACCGTGAAGCCGGTAGCGCTGGGGCAGCCCTTTCCCCATGGCTGGCAGTGGGAGGGAGGAGCGGGCGGAGTTAGGGCGGGGAAGGGGCGGAGTTGGGCGGGGCTAGGGGTGGGGAAATGGGCGGGGCCAGGGCCCGTGGAGGGTCCTCTTTTTTTATTTATTAGACATGGTAACCCTACTGCTGACTGAATCCTCCTGTTCTCTCCAGAACGGGTCCAGCCTTGCCAGCAGTAGGACAAGCGTCCCCTGCCCATGTGCCTCATCCCTGCCTGGTCAGACGCCATCACCCGTCAGTCCTTGGCCTCCCAGGCTGCCAGTGATGGGAGCAACTCTGGGTGGTGGCTCGGGTGACACAGACACCAGACCACTAGGAATTGGGTGCGGCCCTGTGGGACAGGAGAGTCTCGCAGAGGGCACTTGGGGGACTCTCCTGCCCTTCCCAAGAGCGATAGCACCGTGTCCTGAGAACGTAAGTCTGGGATGAGGCAAAGCTTGTCATTAATTAGCCTGGCTAAAGAGCTGGGTGGAGCTGCTCCGGGGACAAGCTGGCTCGCTCCTGCTCATGGAGGTGAATTCATCCCCCTTCCCAGGAGCACCTGCTCTCCCTTTCATTCCCCACCAGGCTCCTTGTGCCAGGCCAGCGAATGGCCACAGGATGGGAATGAGGCCTGGGCCCCGCCCCAATCTCCTGAGTCTAATGCAGCTGCTCACTTTGTCCCCCATCAGCTGCTGGGTTTCCCCCAGGAGGGAGTAGGTGACAGGGAGAGAGACACACACACATTTGTCCTTCTGGTTGCAGGGCTTGTGTCCTTCCAATCCCATTGGTGGCTGCACAGTGGGCAGAGTCCTCGCTGCGTGCCCGGCCCAACAGAATTGCAGGGCGTGGTGTGGAACACAGAAAGAGATAGAGAGACTCATCCTCCAGCCGGGGTCAGTCTGAGAGAAATTGGCTGGGGTCCCAGTCTCACTCTTCTAGCGGGTGCCATTTCCCAGCTGGGTTCCTTACCCCTCTGGTGCAGCAGCAGCTGGTAGAGCCGGTAAACCCCCTCTCTGGCCTGCCGGCTGATGTCCTTGGCTGGGTCACTGACGGACAGAGCCAGCTGTGCCATGTGGTGACCCATCCTGGGGAATTCCGCTGAGTTCTAATGGACGGGAGAGGGAGAGGGGACTCCATCAGCATTTTCCTGTCAGCTCCCAGTCCCCCCCGGGCCAGGACTCTCCTTCCCCTCAGCCCCTCTGCAGGAGATGCTAGAGCCAGACCCTTAATTTCCTCTGCCCCCAAGGAAGCCTGGAGCACAGGGCTGTGGGCAGGGCCCTCCATGAGGACTTGCTTCCCCAGCTGCTCCAGGATGACAGGGAGGCATGAACCTGGAGCACAGTCCCCTTAAAAGCCCAGAGTCACCACTTAACTAGGACAAGAAGAACTTGACTCAAGCCAGGCTCACTCTCTGCTCTGACTCTGCCTCCCCAAGAGGAACACTCCTAACCCACAGCCCCTGCAGCAGCAGATCCTACAGCCCGTCGGAGCCAGATCACCTACCCCTGGAGTCAGGAAGCTGGGGTCAGAGGTCACTTACGTCAAACTCAGGGAGGGTGATGGTGGATCTGAGCAGGGCCGTGCTGCTCTTAACGGCCCTGGCTCTCTCTCGCGGCACCCTGGACACGATCCAGTAGTTAATGTGCTGTGGGGAAAGGAGGCATTGCACTGACTGCCCTGACCAAGGATGCCCACTGGGGGCCCGGCTAGGAGGACAGACTGGAAAATGGATCTAAGAGTGAAGGTAAAATTGCCCCCACCCCTCTCATCGGGCTCACCTCCAAGATGTAATGGAGCCTGTCGGTGTCTGGGGACTCTGCCAGCAGGTTCCCCAGCATGGCGTCCAGGAGGTCTGGCAAGACCCTAGGCAGATCCTGAAAGCAAGGGAGAGCCATGGGTCAGAGTTAGGGAACCTGGGGCTACATCTGCCACAGGATGGGAAGTGGGGTCTCTGGGAAGCACTGGTGAGACCCCCAAACACATATCCTGGCCTCTCTCATTCACGTTCCACTGCAGGCAATTAGCAAGGATTCATGGCAGGATGACAGCTGGCTCTTCAATCCATGACTTTAGCTGATTTACCTGCACTTGGGTGGTGTCCTTCTCCATGCCCAGGGTGAAGACGGCGTGCAGGGCAGCTCGGAGGAGGTGGGTCTCCAGCTCTGGCTCCAGGGCAGGCGTCATGGTGCTGGCAAGAGAGAGGAGCCGGTATTAGACTGTGCAGTGCGGGGATGGGACTGGCACCAACACGCAGGTGAAACTGCAGGGAAATAGGCACAGGCTGGCAAGAAGGGAAACTGAGGCACCGAGCCAGGGAATGACAAGGCCAAGGTTTCTCAGACAGACAGGGGCAGGGCAGGAATAGCCCCTGTTCCCTGGACCCTACTGCCCCTCCTGAATCTGATCCTGGGAGTGAGCCTCTCCCCAAAGCCGTTGCAATGTTACTGGAGTGAAAAGAACAGCCCAGCCAGGAGAGAATGACCCTTCCCCGCACCTCTGCCAGAGGAGCCACCCTTGGGCGGTGACCTGGGAGTGGGAGGGGCAGTGACTCCCAGCCATGGGCCTGAGCAGCACCGGGGTTAGGGGAACCGGGCCGGAGGGTCTCTGTACCTGAGGTTGCCCACAGCAATCAGGGAGTTAGCGAGGACGGCGCCGGGTGGAGAGTTATCAGGCAGCTCCTCAATGAGCTCCTGTGAGACCCAAAGGAGACAAAGGAGCGTGTGAGATTCGGGCCACACTGACACTTCTCAGTGAGGAGATTACACAGCCAGGGCCCCACACAGCCAGCAGGATCCCCTCACCTGCCTCCCGCTCCTCCGATTCCTGCCCAATAGTGACCACTCTCCGAATTTCTCCCGTCTCTTCGCCCCGACCATTTCTGGTTTCTGCAGACTAGATGTTTTAGCGAAGTTTAGAATTCCTTGGTGCTCAACACCGTGAAACTCCCCTTTCTCCTTCACAAAGGGCTTTAACGCCCCTTATCTCACCCAGGCTCTCGACTGCCCAAAGTTGGAGAATTGTCCCTGTTCCCACTGCAGAGCACCCCCCACGACACACACACAGAGTCCTCCTGGTGGTGGGAGGGGAACAGAGGAAAGGACAGAAGACATAAGAGATGAAGAGAAAGGAGGGAGGGATGGAGGAAAAGGTAAAACAAAAAGGACAAACCCTAATGTCCCCAGTGATTCTAAGGGACAAAATCCCAGGTGGGGAATAAAATTCGACCACCTTAAGCTAGTGTTTTCCATGCCTAGAATTCAGCTGGCGCCAGATGCATCAGACTGAACAGGTTCCAAACCTCTCGGAGGCTCTTACCTTCTAAACAGGGACGTCAGTTTTCTAGTAAAATCAGGAAAAAGAAAAGAGAAAACTCAAAAGAGGTTCCTCCTGGCCCTCATGTACGTGAACCTAAATACTCTCTCAGTCCTCAAAGAGAGACCTCGAGAAGGAGACTTGCTGAAGCAAAGCTACAGGGGACTCTGAGGTTTCCCTGGCCCTGCGCCCCTGTCCTGCCTGGCTGATGTCAGCATCTCTCTGTGAGGTCACCACCTCCCCAGCACCTTTGACCAATAGGCTGAGGTCCTGCAAAAGGCCTTTGTGATGTCACTGCCACACCCACTCCTCCCCTGCAGTGTTAATGTCCTGCCACAGGGCAGACACTTTGGAGGTTTCAGCTACACAAAGAGGAGACACTTAGATCTCAAAAATTAGAGGAGATGTTTCAGTCTGAGCTAAGTAGTTGCTGTTCTTAACAATTGCAACATAATAAAATACAAATAAAATAAACTATTTCAGCCATTCTATTATGTCATAATCTGATCTGAGTAAACATGATAGGACACCTCATCTTATGCACTGCTCCTAGTGACACTCTCCAATAGATCCCCATCCTCCACCTGCCGGGAGGTAGGTAGGGGCGGATTGTTATCCCTACTTGAAAGAGGGAGAAGCTAAGGCTGAGAAAGGAGAATTGACTTGTCTTAGGTCACACAGCCAGTCCGTGGCAGAGTTGGGAATAGGACCCAAGAGCCCTGGTTTTCAAACTAACCATCGGATCTTGAATTTCAGACATTGAATGACCTGAATAAAGTGCTCTCAAGTGAGTTCCAGACCAGCAAGATTTCATAGTAATTATTCAGCAAGTATTTTAGGAGAACTGGAATGGTAGAGAAAATAATGAACTGCAGAGAAGCAGCAAAATTTGTCGAACATATGACTGGTTATGACTATTTACTTGGTCTTAAAAGAAAACAACAGGGACCTGAGTCTCCTCCCTGTCAATAACCCCCTGCTCAGCCAATCAGGGTAGAGACCGAGGGGCGGGAGGATGAGGGTTCTCACCAGAGAGCCCAAAGGATGGCCCAGGTCACCGCTGGGGATCACTGTCTGAGCACTATTTCAGCCCCACATTTTTCGGTGGACCTTCCACAATGGGAGTTGTAGAGCACCCCCCACGACACACACACACCCCTCCTGGTGGTGGGAGGCGAACAGGGAAAGGACAAAAGAAGTAAGAGATGAAAAGAAAGGAGGGAGGGATGGGGGTAAAGGTAAAAGAAAAAGGACAAACCTTAATGTCCCCAGAGATTCTAAGGGACAAAATCCCAGGTGAGGAATAAAATTTGGCCACCTTAAACTAGTATTTTCCATGCCTAAAATTCAGCTGGCGCCAGATGCAGCAGAGTGAACAGGTTCCAAACCTCTCGGAGGCTCTTACCTTCTAAACAGGGACGTCAGTTTTCTAGTGAAATCAGGAAAAAGAAAGGAGAAAACTCAAAAGAGGTTCCTCCTGGTGCTCACATACATGAACCCAAATACTCTCTCAGACCTCAAAGAGAGACCTCGAGAAGGAGACTTGCTGAAGCAAAGCCACAGGGGTCTCTGAGGTTTCCCTGGCCCTGCGCCCCTGTCCTTCCTGGCTGATGTCAGCATCCCTCTGTGAGGTCACCACCTCCCCAGCACCTTTGGCCAATAGGCTGAGGTCCTGTAAAAGACCTCTGTGATGTCACTGCCACACCCACCCCTCCCCTGCAGTGCTAATGTCCTGCCGCAGGCCAGACCCTTTGGAGGGTTGAGCTACTCCCTGTGGATCACCCCACTAAATGAGTGTTCATTCTAGGAAGGAAGCCGGCTAGACAGTAAAACATCACAAGCTGCTCCCAATGCTACACTCGGTTTCTCAGAAATGAGTAGACTTTATGGCCAGAAGAGACCGTTAGAGCATCTAATCTGACCCCCTGCATATCACAGGCCTCCTGTCTACCACAATAGCTACTTTTGGGGCAAACACATTCCGGAAAGGCATCTAGTCTTTATTAATGACTTCAAGAGATGGAGAATCCACCACTTTCCTTGGTAGCTTCTTCCTGTGGTCAATCATCCTCGCTGTTGAATATTTGTGCCTTATTTGTCATAGGAATTTGTCTCTTTTCACCTTCCAGCCATTGGGTCTTGTTCTGCCTTTCTGTGCTAGACTACAGAGCCCTTTAATACCCAGTATTTTCTCTCCATTAAGGCATTTCAACACTTCAATGAAGTCCCCTTCAATCTTCTTTTGATAAGCTAAACAGGTTGAGCTCTTTCAATAGCTCACTAGAAGGCATTTTTCTCCAGCCCTCAGAACATTTGGTGGCTCTTTGCTGCCCCAGCTCCAATTTCTAGGACCATCTTTTTCAAAGGAGGACACCAACACTGGAGGCAGTATTCCAATAGCAGTCTCACTGCTGCTGTGTCACCTCCCTATCCTACTCACGGCTCTGCTCCTTCGTCTAATGATGGCTTTAGCCCTGTTCACCACAGCATCACACTGGGAGCTCATGTTGAGTGGCTTCTCCACTCTGGCCCCTAAATCCTTTTCAGAGTGACTGCTTTCCTGGATACACGTCCCCATTCTGGAGGTGTGGCCGGCGTGCCTTGTTGCCACGGATAGGACCTTGCATTGGGCTCTGCTCAAACTTGTTTTCTTTGAATGGGTCCAGCTGGCTGAATGAGCCAGATCGCTCTGTATCACTGCCCTCTCGCCATCAGGAATTACAACTCTGCCTGTATTTTGTCACCCCCCAATCTTATCCACATGTATGTTTTCTCTCAATTCATTGATAACAATTATTTTAAAAAATTAGTCCTTGAGAGCTTCTTCAGACCCTCAGTACCCCGGACCTGCTCCCCACAGCACAGTGAGAAATGCCGTCCAGCCCTGCTGGTACATATGTGATAAGCACAGAACAAACACACTTTAGGAGTTGTGTTGTCCATAGGCTCTGAACAACATGTGGGGGTCAGCAGATTACAAACGCACGACAGACCTGTAGTGTAGACAGGTCCCAACTGTGTCTCGGTTTCCCACCCTGTAAAATGGGGAGAACAAACAAAACCTTGATTAGCTCCATTTGATAGCTGGGGAAACCGAGGCACCCAGCGGTGCAGAGACTCGCTCATGGTCCCAAAGCCAGGAATAGAAAACAGCAGATCTGATAGCCAGGCCTGGGACCTAGCCCCAGTTATCCTGGCCTTGCTGCTCTAAGTTTAGTCACAGCCTCCATGTCTTTTCCCCCGTGTCCCTTAACCCCACGTCACTGCAGAAGAGAGATTTTCTGGTAGCCAGCTGGCTCTCCTGCATGTGGATGTCGTTCCAAAAGACGTGCTCTGGCTCAGTCCCATGCTATGGTTGGCTGAAGGAACCACTTGGTCACATTCTAGGCCCTGAGTTATACAGGAGGGGCGACTAGATACACAGAATGGTCCTTTCTGACCTGAACCTCTATCAATCGCTACATTTTCTGCTGCTAGGAAGAGAACTCTGGACCTATTTTCTCTCATTCACTTTCAGTCGGAATAATTTCAATCCAGGCCAAAGGATTTCCTCTTCCATTGTGTCTTCAGCACCTTTGGGAGCAACTAGTTACTGTTACCCACAGGTTACCAGTTTCAACCTGTCCAAGGGTGAGATGGCCAGGAAAGGGGTTGGAGCTCAACTGGACCTGGCCCAGGTGATGCAGCTCCCTAGAGTGAAGGGAATAAGTGTGGTGGTCACGTGACAAGACGCAGCCTGTGACTAGGACCCAGGCCTGCTGAGAGATAGAAGGGCAGCCTGTGCTCAGCCAGGAGAGAGACCCCAAGGGAAGCAGGCATGGGAGGGGCTTGGAGAGTCCTTTAAAGGTCAGGGACAAGCTGGGAAGGGGCCAGGCTGAGCACTAAGGACCAGGCCCTAGGAGGGAAAGACAGGGCAGTTTAGGAGATGGGGCAGATAGTCCAGTTGGTTTCGGCTCCCAGGACCAGACACCCAGAGGTGACGGTGATTGTCGGGGCTTCTGTCCTTCTTCCCCAGTGTAGATTTGATAGTGGAGAAGACTGAAGCCGTAAGGGGGAAGTGAGTTACCCCAAGGTCACCCAGTGAGTTTATATCACGAATGCATACTCGGAAGGATCCAATAGAAACATGGATTTTCCAGTCTCTTCTTTCTAGGAGTCCCCAGGGCTAAGGTAAAACCCCTGCTGCCCCTCCCCATTCTGCTCACCTCCAAGATGTGCTGGAGTTTGTCTGTGCTGGGGGGTGCTGTCAGCAGGATCGAGAGCTCGTCATCCATGTTCTCTGGGCAGGCCTTGCTCATAGCCTGCCAGCGGAGGGAGACCAGGGGTCAGGAGCCTGCATTAGCACCGGTGTGCCATTGACCAGGAGCCGGCTGAGGTAAGCGCCCCCTGGCCGGAGCTCGCACCCAGAAAACCTGCCCCAGGTCGAAACCCCCTCCCACACCCAAATTCCCTCCCAGACCTCACACCCGGCACCCCAACCCCCTGCCCCAGGTCGGAACCCCCTCCTGTACCCTAATCCCTCCCAGACCCCACACCCCCACCCGCACCCCAATCCCCTACCCCAGCCCTGAGCCCCCTCCCGCACCCAAACTCCCTCCCAGAGTCCGCACCCCAACCCTCTGCCCCAGCCCGGATCCCCCTCTGGCACCCCAAACCCCTAATCTCCAGCCCAATCCCAGAGCCCGCATCCCCACCAGAGCCCTCACCCCTCCCTGCACTCCAACCCCCAGCTCCAGCCCAGTGAAAGTGAGTGAGGGTGTGAGAGCGAGCGACTGAGGGAGGTGGGCTGGGCTGGAGTGAGTGGGGGTGGGGCCTTGGGGAAGGGCATGAAAGGGGTTGGGTCAAGGGCGTTTGGTTTTGTGCAAGTAGAAAGTTGGCAACTCTACTTAAGGACCTTTGAAAAGCAGCCTCCTTAGCACCGCTCCTGATACCAGGGGCCAAGGCGCCCCCGACATTAGAACAACAATAGGCCAGAGCAAAACGCTGTGTTAGAAATCGGAGCTCAGGCTGCCAAGCGAACGATAGCTGACAGACAGGAGATGCAGGAATTAAGGTTGTGCCTTCAGCCAGCAACTGGTGTTCATCCGTTTGCACCACACACACACCTGTAGGCAGGGCCACTATTTCCTTGTCTGTCTGCCTGTATAGCGTCTCTCGGTCCTTACAGTGCCCATCACCGTGGTGTCTGAGTGGCAAACCAAGGGTTTGACGTATGCATATGAAACTGCCTGACTGGAAGGACCTGGTTTGGTGTGGATCAGTGACTGCTGGGGCGATTGGTGGCAGAAGGCTCTGAGGGCCTGGCTCATTCCGACCTGGCTCATTCCAATGGCTTCTACAGCTGAGAGCAACCCAGTCTCCTGCCTGGGTCCGACGCAAACCAGGAAGTACAGGACCACGGTTAAAAAGAACAGCTCAAAAGATCATTTTCGCTGAGCCCAGCCCTGCACAGATTTCCAGCTTAGGTTTGCATTTTCAGCAAAACTTCTTCTTGATTATTTTCTCCCAACCCCCTTCTGCCTCCATAATAGCCAGCCACCCCGTCAGTCACATCCTGGGGCGCTCCAGGGACAGCGTGTGTGCGTGTATGTGCACGTCTGTATATATATGTATGTGTACATGTGTGTACGTTTATGTGCACATGAGTGTGTGCACATGTGAGTATGCGTGTGTATGTGTGTACATGTACCCCAGTCAGATGTATACATCTGGATTTCCTTTGAAAGAATTTTCAAATTGAGCTGATCAAGTGCAATGGCAAAGCACCCAATTCCTCTGCCCCCCAACTGCCTTCGCTGCTTTAACATACAACCTGCTCCGCTGACACCTCTGACTCCTGAAAGCCCTAACGCTCCCGGGGAGCAGGCCGTGCCCTGCCCTGCCCTGGCTGCCCCGGGTGTTATCTCGGGGGGAATCGTTCCAGATTCCAATGGTTGGCAGATCCAGGGAAGAGCCTTACCTGGGGGGAGGCTGTACCAGACCCGCCCGACCCAGGCAGGCTCCCAGGTACTCTCTGCTCGGGGCTGATAAGGCTCCTTAGCAGTTTCTCTCCAAACAAATTCCAGTTCAAGACACCTGAGAGCTCCACAGCAGGGCAGCATCCCCAGAGCGCAGCAGGGCGGGGTTAGGGGGAGCAGTCGGTAGCAGCACCTGCCCCTCATACGGCAGGAGCGAGAAGTGCCAGCCACGTGCTGCCTCCATCCCCAGAGGCCAGGTGAGAGTGAATTCCCACTTCCCCGCACGATTGGTTCCGTCACTCTTCTACACTTACATGGATTTCCAATGTCAATGTTTCTAACATCAGCTTTGCCAGCTCTCCTTACACCTTTGTCTGCTAGAGCAAAAACCTGAAATGCAGCTACCTCCTCCTGCTGGGTGACTATAGACCTTAATGACAGAGCTCGGAACTGCTTAGTCAAGCTGACTAGCTGCAGCCCCTCGGGTTGCCTGCTCGAAGGTGTGCTGGCCAGGCCACAAGTCATTTCTGTGCCTCTTCCCTGCTCCTTCTCAGCATTTGAACATCATTCGACTAGTGTGAACAAGAGTCTATACTGGGGAGAGCCCAGGGTGAGAGAGTCACTAGACTCTTGTCAAGGCTGCTTCCCCACTCTGAACTTTAGGGTACAAATGTGGGGGCCTGCATGAAAACTGCTAAGCTTAACTACCAGCTTAGATCTGGTCCACTGCCACCATTCCCAAGTGGATTCCCTTCCCTGGGAAGCCTTGAGAAACCTTTCACCAATTCCCTGGTGAATACAGATCCAACCCCCTTGGATCTAAAAACAAGGAGAATTAACCATCCCCCTCCTTCCTCCCACCAACTCCTGGTGGATCAAGATCCAAACCTCTTGGATCTTAAAACAAGGAGAAATCAATCAGGTTCTTAAAAAGAAGGCTTTTAATTAAAGAAAAAAGGTAAAAAACATCTCTGTAAAATCAGGATGGAAAATAACTTTACAGGGTAATCAAACTTAAAGAGCAATAGGCCAGAGCAAAACGCTGCGTTAGAAATCGGATTCAAAGTACAGCAAACAGAGGTAAACACTCTAGTAAAAGGTACATTTATATGTTGAGGAAACAAAGTAAAAACTAACACGCCTTGCCTGGCTGTTTACTTACAAGTTTGAAATCTGAGAGACTTGTTCAGAAAGATGTGGAGAACCTGGATTGATGTCTGGTCCCTCTCAGTCCCAAGAGCGAATGACTTCCCAAACAAAGAGCACAAACAAAAGCCTTCCCCCCACCAAGATTTGAAAGTATTTTGTCCCCTTATTGGTCCTTTGGGTCAGGTGTCAGCCAGGTTATCTGAGCTTCTTAACCCTTTACAGGTAAAAGGATTTTGGAGTCTCTGGCCAGGAGGGATTTTATAGTACTGTACACAGCAGAGCTGTTACCCTTCCCTTTATAGTTATGACAACTCTGGTTATACAGTGCTCTGTATACATCTGTGAAGCAGGAGTGATGAAACCCCATGTAACAGACGGGGTCCAGCCCCAGTGAGCACCAGCCTGGTCCTGGGGTGTGGGGGTGGGAGGGCGACATGGAGAGCAGTTTGGTCCGATGCAGGGCACTGCTGCCAGGTGGCTCATGGGGAGGGGCGGGGGTGGGCTGTGGCATATGAAGAGTTCAGGTTGTTTTGGGAGGGGAGGGGTAGCCATGTTCAGGGGGGAGTTGGGGTGTGGGTGGGACCCCAAGTTGGGGGGAAATGGTGCAGGGGAACCCTGGGTTTGGCAGGGAGCCCCCAGGCAGCAAAACGGCTGAGCGAGCTGGCTGCCCGGGACAGGCTGAGGATGTCCCCGCTTGCAGCGTCATGCTCCAGCCTGGCGAGGGATGGCTGGCTGGGGAGGGCACCAAGCGCAGCCTGCAATGGGCAGAGTGGGGGGTGGGGGTGGCTCCCAGTACGGACAGCGGAGATGGGAGGCGGGAAGGGGAGAGGTCAGTGCCCTGGGCAGGGGGATTCCCCCGCTCCCCCACTGCAAAACAGCACACCCCCACCTCACCACCAGCAACCGAGATGGAGAGGACAGATTAGTGCACGGGGGGGGGGGGGGGGCAGGGGTCCCTGATACTCCCAACTGCAAAATAGCAACCCCCTCCCCCCGTCTGCACCCCAGATGCTGAGGAGGGAGGAGGAAACCTTCCAGCTGCACCTCAGCGGCTCCCAGCTTCCCTTCCCCTGAAAACATCCCTCTTTCCAAACCTGCCCCCCAAACTCCCCCCTACGCACACTCTCCATGCAGGCTCTGTCAGGAAGGCCAATTAGACAGGGCCTTGTGTCCTGGGGATGCACTGAAGGGCCATGGTCAGGAGGGGACTGGAAAGATGCAGTTTTGGGGGGGGCAATGCCCGTTCACATTCCCCCCCATCTTCACCCCTGCCAGTGGACCAGCCAGGGCTACGTCATGGCCCATCTTTGGGCTACAGCCCACGATTTGGAAGCCCTGCCCGAGGGTGAACTTCATCAGGCCCAGCTGACTTGTTCTTTAGCCTGTTCTTTCCGTGTTCGGGGGGATGGGGGGGGGGTGCTCCTGCCCCTGGCTGTTAGCATTAATGGTGTTCAGCATCTGGTCACAATGAACTTTGATTGAAGTGACTGAAGCCAAACAGGCAGGAAATGCTCAGAGATGCTCAGAGGACGTCAGCCTGACAGATAAATACACTGCTAGGAGCTGGATTATACCATGTTATGGGTGGAGTTAAAATCTCATTGACACAGCTGTGAGGATGCACTCTTCATTTAAAACAGCTGGAAGCAACAGGTAAGGGGGCCTCGTGTAGAACAAGCCATGATGGCATGTACCCAGAAACTAGCCCCAGGTGGGCAGAGGATGCCACCGAGTATCGTTCTGAGCTGGTGCGTGTGTGACAGAGACAAGCCGGGCAGTGCAGCCAGGACACGGAGGCAGAGCAGGAAAGCCAAGCAGAGCCTGTGAGCATGGTGTGATCTTGGGAGGAGCATAGAGAGCTTTTGGGCCAGGTGCTGGCTAAAGAGGCTTGGAGCTGAGAGCAGGGAGGCTAATCCCTGCTGTTGGTTCCTGCTGTGTTTGGAGAAGCAGGACTCTGTATGTTCCTTGTCAGTAAACAAGACATCAAAAAATTACCAGACTCCATTGCCAATTTCTGCTCCCCACTGGAACATCCCCAGGGCCCCAAACTTTGACTAGCCCCTTGGGTTGAAGAGGGACACCAATATCTTTATTGTGTGGTTTCGTTGCATGTCTATCTAATCTCAGTGGTTTATCAGCAACTAATTACTGTTGCAATGTTTTCTCATGTAATAACCATATTTATTAAAAACACAGAGGGCAGGTTTTTGAACCCAAACTCACCACTGCTAATACATGGAGAATTCAGATGTAAAGTCCTGGCTTTGAGTCATCCCCCATTTAAATGCTCAATGACAGTTGCTAGAAATCCAGTGTCATGATTCATTGATCACTAATGCCAAGGGGCAGTGGCAGGGCTGGGAGAAGCAGAGGTTAATGTGGGTCTAAAGTCGTAGTGAGTGACATGGCTTCCAGCGAGGCAGAGTGGAAGCGGGGGTCCAGTTATACACACCAATCACGCTTTTCGTGTCATTCGAACGCACCGGCGGGGTCGGCTCTCAGCATTTATTCCAGGGGATTTACCATGCAGAAGCCAACAGGAAGGGAGTGAGCAGAGTAGAGGCATTGCAGGGACTGCACTGATTAGGTGGGGGCTGGCGCGCCGTGTCTGATCTAATATTGTCTCCCCTTCTCAGCGGCGCCGGCTCCCAAGGACGATGGGCTCCTCCTGCCGGACCCCAGCACACGTCTGTTGGCTTAACCAGGATGAGGGAAGACCTGCACTCCCCACTCTTACAGAACCCTGCCCAGTAGATGTAGCCTTTCCCATTGAGCAGGACGTTCTGACACTTGTCATACCACCAGCCTCCATAGCTACTTGCGCAATTCCCACTGGCCTGGTCCTGATCCTTGTCAGTCGTGCTGAACTTCATGTTGTCGTGTATGCCCCCCAGGCCGGAGTGGTAGGTGGTGAGATAGTCCTCGCCGTCCCCAGAGTACCTGCCCAGCCTCAGCGGGTACCCGCTGGGCTCATCCTCGACACTGAAGATGTCGTACTGTGCGTAGCGGGTGTTGTTGGATTTCTCCTCCACGACAAAGCGGACCTTGTAGATGTTCTGCCGCGTGAGCAGGGACAGGTACTCGTTGCCCAGCCAGTAATCCTGCTGCACGTTCCCAAAGCCGTACTTGTAGGTGCTCCAGGACTCCTTCCAGGTGATCTCTGTGTTGTAAGAATTTCTCTGGACAACGGTCCAGCCTTTGCCTTCGGTGTCCATGTCACACCACACCACTCGAGGGGGAGAGCCTGCCGGCTGGATGACATGGACCCCGCTGGGGCTGTCCCTGGGGATGTTGCTGCAGTCTTTGGGGAACCCTGAAATGCCACGAACATCAGGTTAAGGGGGCGGGGGGGAGGGGAGGGAGAGAGAGAGAGCGCGCGCTAGCTAGCTCAATCAAATCAGCCTGGGGTAACTGGAGGCTGGGTTTTTAGAGACAGGTCCTGTGTATTTCACAATACTACAGCCACAGAATCCGCCCCGGCCATTCCTGGCCACAGAATCCCGTTCCAGATCTTACACTTTCATTTTACCAATAAAATAAAATAAGAATAGTTTCTTGCTCTGCTGGTTTTGAAGAAACCTTGAAGAGATGAATCAAGTGTAAACCAAGGCTCTGTATCCTTCCTGAGTCCGTACTGCTGAAGAAATCGTTTGGGGAGGGTGGGGGAGACGCTGCCAGATCCATCTCAGCGAATGTCAATTATGAAACCCATCAGTGACAATTTAAATGGGAGTTTTCAAAGAGCCTAAGGGAGTTTGACACCCGACTGTGATTGGAATTCAGTGGGATTTAGGCACCCAACTCCCTGTGGTGCCTTTGAAAATTCCAGACATCCTATCGAGGGGCTTGTCTTTGGGGCGGAAATTGTCCCGAACTATCCTGGTAGAATGAAAGCACTGTGGTTATACTGCTCCTCCCCTCCCCAGCGTCATCCCTCGAGCCTGAGCCCCCCCAGCTCCCCTACCCCCCAGACAATCCCCCTGTGTGCCCCACCCCCATAGCTGAGCCGAGGGGGAGGAGCTGCTGAGCTCTGCGGGGGCAGGGGCTCAGGGCCACCTCTGGAGCTGGTTCGGCCCCTGGCCTGCCTGGGCAAGCCCCTGAGCAGCTCCCAGAGCCGCTGGAGATGTGGGGAGAAGGGAATGAAAACCCCTGACAAGGAGGAACTGGCTCTCCCTGCTGCCTGGACTCTGGGCGCAAGGCTTCTAGGCATCAGCGAGAGATCCCCAGCTGTTAGCCGGGGCTAGCCCTAGTATAGGAGTTGGTGAGATTGAAGGGTAGAACTCCCAGCCAATTTGCGGGGGGGGTGCCTGGTTCCCACACGCTGCCCTGCGGTTGGCACCAGCGCTCTTCAGTCACTGCCGGGGGCTTGGCAGCCGTTACCGGAGAAAGGGATAACGAAGCTGTGGAAAGCAAACAGCCAGTCGAGCAGCACCTCCCCCACCCCGGCTGGCCCATTCCCAGGCGCTGGAGGCCTGCGAATGGGAGTAGTGGGGTCACTAGCGCAGGCCGGCCTTGCGATCCCTTCGGAGAACTCAGCGTTTCTTTGGGCCCAGCGCTGGCGGGGGGGCTGGAAGGTGCATTCAGTGGATAAGTGGATCTAGGGGTGACCCCGGCATGGAGGAGAGGAGCAGAATCAGGCCCACGATGCCCTGATCTCGGATATGGCAGATGATAGAAGCTCTCCGACGGGTTCTCTACTCACCCCTCTCGACCTTCTTGTGGGCCAGGGCCCCGTTGCCCTGCACGGGGGCTACGCAAAGGAGCGCCATCATGGACAGCGCAGACAGAAGCAGGAGAGAGCTGGACTGGAAGCCTGCAGGGGACAGAAACCGCTGGACATGAGACCAGGAGAGAGTTTCACAAGTGCCTAAATCCCACTAGACGTCACTGGGATTTAGGCACTTAAGTGACTTAGCCACTCTTGAAAATGTTACCCTTAGACGCTAAGGCCAGAGTTTTCAGAGGGCTCAACTACTGGGCCAGATTTTCAGAAGAGCTCAGCTCCCAGGTAGGCACCACAGGACATGGCTGGATGTTCAAAGGGGCTCAGCATGGGGGGGGGGGAAGTCTCTGGAGATGGGGTGAAGCCCACCATTCACCTCTCCCCCGGCCCGGCCACTGTCTCCATCTCTGCAGCCGGCCCGATTAGCACACAGCGGGGACCCAGCTGCATGGTAAAAACCATTCAAAGATTGCGGCTCCGATGGCCTGGGTCCCGGGCGGGTCAGGGCCGGCTGGAGCGCTCCCTGTGGTGGGGAAGGAGCTGCCTCCTCTCTCCCCGCGCTGCACCGCTGCAAGGGGAGTGCTGCTCGGAGCAACCCCCTCTGTCCCAGCTCCCCCCGTCCACAGTCACTACCACCAGCCGGAGGGCAGTGCCCGCTCACCCACACAGAGACAGCAGCTGGGCAGCCTCCGGCAGGGCTCTGCCCCCCTCAGATGAGTGCCAGGTGAGAGGGACCCAGGGCACAGAGCTGCTGTGTGCCCCACGCCAGGCATGCTGCCCCCTGCACTGCAGCCCAGCAGCCCAGAGGGGGACACGCTGCTGACACTGCAGCTGTTCTGTGGGCCCAGCTCAGGCCAGGCTTAAAGTGGGCAGAGTCGCCAGGGGCCACAGTCCTGGCCAAAAAGAGTTCAAAATGGAGCCGGGTCCCTGAGGGGTGCACTGGAAGCGCTGCCCTAGCAAGGGCATGGCCATTTATTTCAGCCGGGATTAACATAGACACCCCTCCCCCGCCCCACACATGCTTTTCCCAGGCCACCTTCAGCACTCAGCGCAGGGATTCACAATGACCTTGCCGGGATCAGCAGCCCAGAGCAATCCAGACTCTTGGACAGAAACCGGCTCATTCACCCCCCCCCCCCCAGGTATATCTATCCCGGCCCTGGTATTACATCTTGTGTAGCTACAGCCCACAGAACGCAGAGCACGGCATATGCAGCCCCCAATGCGAAATAGGTTGAGAACCCTACAGCAGAGGCTCACGTGTGAAGCTCCAGAGGTCCCAAGTTTGATTACAGCTGCTGCCGGCCCATGACAGTTGCAAAATGGCAGCTTTTTGTGGGGTGAGGCGGGTTGGGGCGGGGTGTGTGTGTATGTGTCAAACCAGAACAGGCTAAAGCCGCACTGTCCTCCCTTTTGGACTACATGGGACCCCAGCTACCTTTCAGCGCCTCATGGATAAGCTACTACACCCCCATAATCATTATGCTGCTGCCTACCTGGACGATGTGGTCATTCATACCCCAGACTGGGAAACCCACCTCGAAGGTGGAGGCAGTCCTCAATACCTTCAGGCGAGCTGGCCTTACAGCTAACCCTGCTAAGTGTGCTGTAGGGTTTACGGAGGCCAAATATCTTGGCTACATTGTGGGAAAAGGTTTGGTAAAACCCCAACTGAACAAGTTAGAGGCCATCCAAAATTGGCCCCGACCACATCGCAAGAAACAAGTCCGGGCATTCCTAGGTGTGGTGGGGTATTACCGACGATTTAGCCCCCACTTTGCCACAAGGGCAAGCCCCCTGACAGACCTACTGAAAGCCCACGGACCTGATCTGGTGAGATGGTCTGACGGAGCAGAGAGAGCGTTCACAGACCTACAGACTGCCCTCTGCAGTAACCCCGTACTGATAGCCCCAGATTTTACCAAGGAATTTATCCTGCAGACGGATGCATCGGAAGTAGGGTTAGGGGCCGTTCTATCACAGATGGTTGGGGAAGAGGAACATCCAGTTCTCTACCTCAGTAGGAAACTCCTTCCGAGGGAACAAAAATATGCTGTGGTGGAGAGAGAGTACCTCGCTGTAAAATGGGCCATGGAAACGTTGCGCTACTACCTGCTCGGGTGCAGATTTGTCCTCGTGACCGACCATGCCCCTCTTCAATGGATGCAACGGAACAAGGAGAAGAACACTAGGGTGACCAGGTGGTTCTTATCCCTCCAACCTTTCCAGTTCCATGTGCAACACAGAGCAGGGAGCCATCACGGTAATGCCGATGGCTTGTCACGTGTGCACTGTCTGGCGTCCCAAGCTGCCCAACCCCTTGGTGTTGAGCAGGGGGGAGGGATATGTGACAGACCCAGACAAGTGGGGTACAGAAGCCTTGTAGAAGGCAAATATACTGGCCATTGGATGAATAGTTTTCTGTTCTCTGAGTGACCAGAGCAGGGGCTGCACTAGAACAAGCAGGAACTTTCTTGAACCAATTTAAGGCAGGCAGGCTAATTAGGACACCTGGAGTCAATTAAGAAGAACCTGCTAGACTCAATTAAGGCAGGCTAATCAGGGCACCTGGGTTTAAAAAGGAGCTCACGTCAGTTTGTGGTGGTGTGTGTGAGGATCTGGGAGCAAGAGGCACTAGGAGCTGAGAGCGAGAAGGCGTACTGCTGGGAGATCCTTTTTTAAGAACATTATTGGATTTCTGTGTTTTAAGAAGTCTGTGCATGTTTTTCAGTTAGCTGGTGGCAGCAGCTGATTTCTTTTCCTTTTTTCAGTTCTTCCCCAGACAAGGGGGGAAGAGTTCGGGGGTACCCCACAGGAAGGAATTCCCAAGCGCGCCTTCCTGGGCTCTCAAAGGGGTGGCAGCATTTACCAATCCACGGCCAGGGGGATCTGTAACCTTGGGAGTTTAATACAAGCCTGGAGTGGCCAGTATTAATTTTTAGAGTCCTTGTGGACCCTCCCCCCCTTCTGCACTCAAAGTGCCAGCGTGGGGAATCAGCCTTGACAGCATCCCAGCTGGGGAAGTTTCCCATTAGCCTGGCTCCCCAGACCAGGAGAGACCGGCCCAGGGCAGTGTGCAATGCCCAGTGATACGAACGCCCACAGTGACTGTCCTGCAGCACGGGGCAAACGTCTCAGGCCCCAGAGCCTTGGTACCTCCTCTGCCCCCAAGAGGAGACTAACGAAAAATAATTCCCCCAAATGAGGTAAACAGCCCCATGACTTGCAAAAGCAAAGAAAATACAGGAGTTGGGTCACCATCTCCTTGTGCTTAGATCAGGGGGCTGGAGCCAGGACTCCTGGGTTCTAGCCCTAGATTTGCTGCTTCCAGGGCAAATCACTGGGGGCAGTGAGGCTGTAGGAGTGCCAGGGGTTGTTGTGGTGTCCCTCCCCGCAAAGGGAGAGGGGCGGGAAGGGGTTAATTCATGAAATCCAGAAAGTGATTAAAGTTCCCAGCCGGACAGACAAGTCCCCGAGCTCCAGGAAGGGGTCTCGGGCCTGGGGGCTGCAGGTCCGACTAGAGCTAAGGGCGCTGCTGGGACACTGTGTGTAGTGGGGGGCTGAGAGCCCCTGACCCGAACTGTGACCCCTTCCCCTAGTGCCACCGCCCCCAGCCCGGGGGTGCGGCCCCCCGCGAGTTCCAGCCTCGGAACACACGGACCAGCTGACCCCAGAGAGGCGGGGCCAGAGACCGGCCGAGCTAATGGCGGCTCCGCCCATTACAGCCCCGGGGCCCAGGTCTCATCCCGCCCCCGCCCCCCCCGGCTCAGACATTCGGTTCCCCTTCGCCAGCCGGCCCAGCGGGTTCTGCCCAGCGACCGGTGACGGAGGCGGGGCTGCGCGCCGCTATTGGCGGGATGGTCCCCTCTCAGCCAATCCCTGCAGACTGGAGGCTCACACGGCCAGTAGCTGGGAGCTGGAGTCCGGTCTCAGCGCCCCGCGGGGTTCTCGGGTTGTGGGGCCGAGACCGGGCTGGGGGATGCAGGGAGGGGGGAGCTGGGTGTTGGGGGTCAGCCGGGCTGGGGGGTGCAGGGAGTTGGGTGTCGGGGGAGGGGCAGTCGGGCTGGGGGGCGCAGGGAGGGGGGAGCTGGGTGTCGGGGGAGGGGCAGTCGGGCTGGGGGGCGCAGGGAGGGGGGAGCTGGGTGTCGGGGGGCAGTCGGGCCCGAGGGTGCAGGGAGGGGGGAGCTGGGTGTGGGGGGGCAGTCGGGCTGCAGGGGTGCAGGGAGGGGGGAGCTGGGTGTGTGGGGGGGCAGTCGGGCTGGGGGGTGCAGGGAGAGGGGAGCTGGGTGTGGGGGGGCAGTTCTGGGCTCTGCGTTCAGAGGTGTCAGGATAACCACACCGCTCCCCCCAGCACTGAGCGGTCACTGACGTGGAACGGTGACGTTGCTATAGTGACTGGGGGGGTCCTGGCCCCCTTGTGCCAGGTGCTGCCAGGGTCACTGCTGGGACACTGTGTGTAGTGGGGTGCTGAGAGCCACTGAACTGTAACCCCTTCATCTAATGCCAACCTCACCCAGCCAGGGGGTGAGGCTTCGTTGGGGCCAGAGCAGCTCAGCAGCCCGTATTGATCCGGGTGAGGGTGCGGGGTGGATTTGGGGTTTGTTTAAAATGGCTTAAGGCACATTGGTGCCCTTGTGACACCTCAGTAACCGGTGTGGTTTGACCTAAACAGGGTTAGGCCCCAGTGCAGCCTGGCCCTACTGGGTCATAGAATCATAGAAGATAAGGGTTGGAAGAGGGGAAAAGGACACTGCCCAACTTACTTGGGGTTTGCAAGAAGGCTGGCTAACCTAGTGAGGAGGGCTTTAAACTAGGTTCGTTGGCGGGGGGCGGGGGGGTAAGAAGACCAAAGCCCTGAGGGAAGTGGGATACCAGGAGGAAGCACGAGCAGGAGAGCACAAGAGAGGAGGACTCGTGCTTCACACTGAGAAAGCAGGACGATCAGCGAGTTATCTTAAGTGCCTATACACAAATGCAAGAAGCCTGGGAAACAAGCAGGGAGAACTGGAAGTCCTGGCACAGTCAAGGAATTATGATGTGATTGGAATAACAGAGACTTGGTGGGATAACTCACATGATTGGAGCACTGTCATGGATGGATATAAACTGTTCAGGAAGGACAGGCAGGGCAGAAAAGGTGGGGGAGTTGCGTTGTATGTAAGAGAGGAGTATGACTGCTCAGAGCTCCAGTATGAAACTGCAGATAAACCTGAGAGTCTCTGGATTCAGTTTAGAAGTGTGAGCAACAAGGGTGATGTCATGGTGGGAGTCTGCTATAGACCACCAGACCAGGGGGATGAGGTGGACGAGGCTTTCTTCTGGCAACTAACAGAAGTTACTAGATCGCAGGCCCTGGTTCTCATGGGGGACTTCAGTCACCCCGATATCTGCTGGGAGAGCAATACAGCAGTGCACAGACAATCCAGGAAGTTTTTGGAAAGTGTAGGGGACAATTTCCTGGTGCAAGTGCTGGAGGAACCAATTAGGGGCAGAGCTCTTCTTGACCTGCTGCTCACAAACCGGGAAGAATTAGTAGGGGAAGCAAAAGTAGATGGGAACCTGGGAGCAGTGACTATGAGATGGTCGAGTTCAGGATCCTGACACAAGGAAGAAAGGAGAGCAGCAGAATACGGACCCTGAACTTCAGAAAAGCAGACTTTGACTCCTTCAGGGAACTAATGGGCAAGGTCCCCTGGGAGACTAACATGAAGGGGAAAGGAATCCAGGAGAGCTGGCTATATTTTAAAGAATCCTTATTGAGGTTGCAGGAGCAAACCATCCCGATGTGCAGAAAGAATAGTAAATATGGCAGGCGACCAACTTAGCTTAACAGTGAAATCCTTGCTGATCTTAAACACAAAAAAGAAGCTTACAAGAAGTGGAAGATTGGACAAATGACCAGGGAGGAGTATAAAAATATTGCTCAGGCATGCAGGAGTGAAATCAGGAAGGCCAAATCACACTTGGAGTTGCAGATAGCAAGGGATGTTAAGAGTAACAAGAAGGGTTTTTTACAGCTATGTTAGCAACAAGAAAAAGGTCAAGGAAAGTGTGGGCCCCTTACTGAATGGGGAGGCAACCTAGTGACAGAGGATGTGGAAAAAGCTAATGTACTCAATGCTTTTTTTGCCTCTGTTTTCACGAACAAGGTCAGCTCCCAGACTACTGCACCAGGCAGCACGGTATGGGGAGGAGGTGATCAGCCCTCTGTGGAGAAAGAAGTGGTTCAGGACTATTTATAAAAGCTGGACGAGCACAAGTCCATGGGGCCGGATGCACCGCATCCGAGGATGTTAAATGAGTTGGCTGATGTGATTGCAGAGTCATTGGCCATGATCTTTGAAAAATCATGGCAATCGGGGGAGGTCCCGGATGATTGGAAAAAGGCTAATGTAGTGCCCATCTTTAAAAAAGGGAAGAAGGAAGATCCGGGGAACTACAGGCCAATCAGCCTCACCTCAGTCCCTGGAAAAATCATGGAGCAGGTCCCTCAAGGAGTCAATTCTGAAGCACTTGGAGGAGAGGAAAGTGATCAAGAACAGTAGCATGGATTCGCCAAGGGCAAGTCATGCCTGACTAACCTAATTGCCTTCTATGATGAGTTAACTGGCTCTGTGGATGAGGGGAAAGCAGTGGACATGTTATTGTTTGACTTTAGGAAAGCTTTTCATACAGTCTCCCACAGTATTCTTGTCAGCAAGTTAAAGAAGTATGGACTGGATGAATGGACTGTAAGGTGAATAGAAAGCTGGCTAGATCATCGGGCTCAACAGTGATCAATGGCTCCATGTCTAGTTAGCGGCCAGTATCAAGCGGAGTGCCCCAAGCGTCAGTCTTGGGGCCGGTTTTGTTCAACATCTTCATTAATGATCTGGAGGATAGCATGGATTGCACCCTCAGCAAGTTTGCAGATGACACTAAACTGGGAGGAGTGGTTGATACGCTGGAGGTAGGAATAGGATACAGAGGGACCTTGACAAATTAGAGGATTGGGCCAAAGGAAATCTGATGAAGTTCAGCAAAGACAAGTGCAGAGTCCTGCACTTAGGACGGAAGAATCCCATGCACTGCTACAGACTAGGGACCGATTTCCTACGCAGCAGTTCTGGGAAAAGGACCTAGGGGTTACAGCGGATGAGAAACTGGATATGAGTCAACAGTGTGCCCTTGTTAGCTTTTTTGGCAACATCCTTTTGGGTTGTATAAGTAGGAGCATTGCCAGCAGATCGTGGGACATGATCATTCCCCTCTATTCGGCATTGGTGAGGCCTCATCTGGAGTACTGTGTCCATTTTGGGGCCCCACATTACAAGAAGAATGTGCAAAAATTGGACAGAGTCCAACGGAGGCCAACAAAAATGATAAGGGGGCTGGAGTACATGACTTATGAGGAGAGGCTAAGGGAACTGGGCTTATTTAGTCTGCAGAAGAGAAGAATGGGGGGGGATTTGATAGCTGCTTTCAACTACCTGAAAGGGGGTTCCAAAGAGGATGGATCTAGACTGTTCTCAGTGGTAGCCGATGACCAAACAAGGAGTAATGGTCTCAAGTTGCAGTGGGGGAGGTCTCGTTTGGATATTAGGAAAAACTTTTTCACTAGGAGGGTGGTAAAGCACTGGAATGGGTTACCTGGGGAGCTGGTGGAATCTCCATCATTAGAAGGTTTTTAAGGCCCTTCTTGACAAATCCCTGGCTGGGATGATTTAGTTGGTGTTGGTCCTTCTTTGAGCAGGGCATTGGACTAGATGACCTCCCAGGTCTCCTCAAACCCTAATCTTCTATGATTCTATGATCTTACAAAACTGGGTGACTGGGCAATAAAATGGTAGGTGAAATTCCGTGTGGATAAATGCAAAGTAATGCACATTTGAAAACATAATCCCAGTTTATACATATAAAGTGGTGGGATCTAAATTAGCTGTTACCACTCGAGAGATCTTGGAGTCATTGTGGATAGTTCTCTGAAAACATGCACTCAATGTGGAGTTTCAGAGGGGTAGCCATGTTAGTTTGTTTCTGCAAAAACAAAGGGGAGTCCCATGGCACCTTAAAGACTAACAAATTTATTTGGGCATAAGTTTTCGTGGGCTGGAACCCACTTTGTCAGATGCATACACGAAAGCTTAGTCTTTAAGGTACCACAGGACTCCTTGTTTTTTCAATGCGCAGTGGCAATCAAATAAGCTAACAGAATGTTGAGAATCATTAGGAAAGTGATTGATAGTAAGACAGAAAATATCATATTGCCTCTATATAAATCCATGGTATGCCCACATCTTGAATACTGCATGCAGATGTAGTCATTCCATCAGAAAAAAGAAATATTGGAATTGGAAAAAGTACAGAAAAGGGGAACAAAAATGATTAGGGGTATGGAATGGCTGCTACATGAGGAGAGATTAATAAGACTGGAACTTTTCAGCTTGGAAAAGAGATGACTGGGGGGGATATAATGAAATTCTATCTTTCCACAGAGGTTGCAGAAGTCATGGGATCTGTGACTTCCAGCAAACTCCATGACTTCAGAACACGGCGGCCGGAAGCTGTGCGGTCCCCCTGCCACCTGTAGCAGCCAGGAGCGGTGGGGCGGCCTCCGTGGGTTGTGGGGGAACCAACCGCTCCAAGTTGCTGTGGGTGGCAGGGGGACCTGGAGCTCTGAGTGGGCTGCAGTTGCCTAGCCCGTGGGTGGTGTGTGGGTCACGCAGCTGAGCTCCCCATTTTGCCATGGATATTTTTAGTAAAAGTCACGGATGGGTCACGGGCTTCCGTGAGCTTTTCTTCGTTGCCCAGGACCTGTCCAGGTCTTATACTACAAATATCCATGAGAAAATCATAGTCTTAATCAAGACTGGTTTGGAGAAAGTGAATACCGAAGTGTTGTTTACCCCTTCACATAACACAAGAACTAGGGGTCACCCAAATAAATTAATAGGCAGCAGGTCTTTAAAACAAACAAAAGGAAGTATTTCTTCACACAACACACAGTCAACCAGTGGAACTCCTTTCCAGAGGACGTTGTGAAGGTCAAGACTATAACACGATTCAAAAAAGATCTAGCTAAGTTTATGGAGGATAGGTCCACCAATGGCTATTGGTCAGGATGGGCAGGGATGCTGTCCCTAGCCTCTGTTTGCCAGAAGCTGGGAATGGGCGACAGAGGATGGATCACTTGATAATTCCCTGTTCTGTTCATTCCCTCTGGGGCACCAGGCATTGGCCACTGTCAGAAGACAGGAGACTGGGCTAGATGCGCCTTTGGTCTGACCCAGTCTGGCCGTTCTTATGTTCTGAATAAATTACAGTAAATTCTGTGCACAGCCGGTGTCGTGGCTCCCACCTGTAGCTTGGACACATTCCCCTGTCCACCTTGCCTTCCCCAGCTTCAGCTCGTGCATCTCCTCTCCCCCAGTCCTCCTGCCCCACCCTCTCCCATAACACCCCCTTCCTTTTCCCCACACCGCACTCCAGCCCTGCCCCTCCTCCTGGGCCCCCTCTCCTGCCTCACACTCCCCTGTACCCCCAGTACACTGTCCCCATATGCTCCCGTACTCCTCACATGCTCCAGCCCCCCTGTACCTCCCTACCCCTTCCTCTCCTCACTCCCCCTCCAGCCCTGCCTCCCTTTCTCCTTCTACCCCACTGTCTCTTTCTCCCCGGTCAGGCCGTTCTGTGAGCCCTTCCCCAGATCTCCCTCCCATGGGAGCCCTCCTAAGGGATGGCGCTGCCTCTCGCATATTGCCAGGGGCTCCTGGCAGGGTCTGGTTTGGTCTGACTCTCCCCTCCCCCAATCTCCCCCCTCAGGCCTGCACTCCAGGCGCATTTTGGACACTGTGGTGTCGGAGCCTGCCCCGGGGCTGCCCTGGTACAGCCGTGTTGTGTATGTGGACGATCAGCTCACCTATGTCTACACCAGTGGGACGAAGAGGGAGGAGCCCTACACACTGTGGATGGCGCAGAACGAGGGTTCGGAGTTCTGGGACGAGGTGACCTGGTGGGGACAGCGCTTCCAGAAATGGTACAACGTGAGTCTGAACACCCTGAGTCAGCTCTACAACCGGACCGAGGGTGAGTGAAGGACACAACACGACCTAGGGATGCAGGGAAATGGGGTGGGGGTTGGGAGTGTGGTTGATGTAAACAGGGTGAAGGGACACCGGGATGTGTGTTGGGGATGGGGGGAGGGGACAGAGCCCGAAGGCGCATTTTCTCGCTGGAGTCAGTGTGAATGTGGGGGACAAAGGGATATGGGATGGGGGGAGGGGCTGCAGGATGGAGGGTCCATGCGAAAGAGATTTTTTGACACCCTCCAAAGTGGGACTCTCAGATTGTCCCCTCCCCAAACAGCCCAGACTTCTGCTACCAGTCCCACTTGCAGCTGCCTCTGCTGCCCTTCGGGGGGCCCCCTCCCACCCCCGCCCTTTCCCAGACATATATTTCCCAGACAGAGTGGCAGAGGTGCAAAAGCCAGAAGTTCCCAGCAGACCCGGCTAGTCCGACCTCCTGGTGACGCAGGCCAGAGAATCGCACCCAGCGATTTCTGGACAGGGGGGTTTGTTCCTCCTGGCTACAACAGTGACTCTGTCAGACCCTAGAGCTAGAACAGGGTTCTGAGACGTCTTGTCTCAATTCCCAGATATCGAATGATGGGGAACCCCAATATCGACAGCCCCAAGTGTTCAGACATCACGAGTCAGACCCCCAAAATCCTGAGTTTGGCTTAAGCGTTGTAAGTATTTTGGGAATAATACTGGAGCTTATTTTTATTTGCCCTCTGGTTTGAGCCCTTAGGGGACACATTTCTGGGGTTTTCCCTGCTGCTAGAAGGACTAGAAGTTATTGCTGTAAGAAAAGAGAGCTGAGACTTTCCCCTAATCCCATGAGTCCAGGAACTGGGGAGTTATTAAAACCACCCACTATCATGAAACGCACAGTAAAGTCACAAGAGCAGGCAGTGCTGCATTCACCCCAGCCCTGGGGAGAAGCTGCTCACCAGTGAGCCTCCTTCATTGTTCACTTTGTCTTATTTCCAGAGTGAGTTTATCTCAGGTCAGACTCCGCAGAGTGTCATCAACTTGGGCTGGAGAGTTAGTGAGAGAATCAGCCCCTGCAACGTGCAGATTTCAGAGTAGCAGCCGTGTTAGTCTGTATCCGCAAAAAGAACAGGAGTACTTGTGGCACCTTAGAGACTAACAAATTTATTAGAGCATAAGCTTTCGTGGACTACAGCTAAATTTGTTAGTCTCTAAGGTGCCACAAGTACTCCTGTTCTTTTTGCAACGTGCAGAGACTCCCGGGCTGCCTTACTCCTGGCAGCACAAACCCAGCACGGAGCCCCCGGGGTCAGGCAGGTTCCCCTGCACGCTATCGATAGACGTGTACAGAGCCGTTCTTCCTGCTCAGTCCCTGATGTGGGGGGCTGTAGTCACCTGGCCAGGCCCCCGATTGTGCTGTCTCACTTAGCACGGGAATGATCCATAAGCGTTCAGTGCCTGGCGCTGCTGAACTGTCCCTGGCAGGTGACGGTCTCTCTGACGTAATTGCTCCTCCCTTCCTGACAGGGGACTCGCGAGTGACAATCCCTGTTTCCCCCGTGTCAGTGGTACTGGCCTGTCGCATTGGTGCTCACCCAGGAGTGTCCCCAGCCCCTTGTTGTAGCACCTCCAATCCCTCCTGGCTCCCAGCACTGACAGCAGCAATGAGAACTAATTCCTGTCCTGCCCTGGACACCTGGGTTTCTGGTGGCCCTGCCCCAGGACTAAGCGACAGCGTGGAGGGTTGCCAAGTGTCTGCCCCCAGCCCGCCCCCTCTGTAGCTAGTTTAACCCTCTCCTGACTAGTCTCACCCATTGGTCCCCTGCTGCTGAGCCTGTCCAGCCTGACCTGTTCACACGGACACCAGCCTCCCCAGTGCTGAGAGAGGGGCTCCGCTCGCCTGCGCTGGGGAGCTGCTGTTCTGTTCCCACTGCCCCCTCCCCAAACCACTGTCCCTCCTGCCCTCCTCCCCCCATTTACCCCTCTTCCTCCCCCCATCCTGGGGCTGCCAGATCGCCAGAGACTGTCCTGAGTCCTGCATCTTGACCACCAAGTGTTCTCTCTAGCTGTGTCTGCCCCCAACACACACATGGGGGAATTCGGGGTCTGGTCCCTCTGAGACCACATCGGTGCCCTGTCACGGAGTGTGGGGGAACTCAGGGCCCTGCACCCCCGGCTTCCTGCGATTCACCATGACTCTTAGTCAGCCAGTAAAGCAGAAGGTTTATTTAGATGACAGGGACACAGTCCAAGACAGGTCTTGCAGGCACAGACCACAGGATACCCCTCAGTTAGGTCCATCTTGGGGTCCTCAGGCACCCCAGCCCCCTTGGGAGGTCAGAGCCCTCTCTGCTTCCCAGCCACCTCACCAGCCAGCTTCCGAGACTCTCCTTCAGCGACCCCTCCCACAGCCTTTGTTCAGTTTCCCAGGCAAAGGTCTCACCTGGCCTCTAACCCCTTCCTGGGTTCTCATGTTACATGCTCAGGTATTCTCCGTTGGTCAGTCTCCCATCCCCCCATTGCAGACTATCCTAGCCACGCTCCCCTGTCAGCATTCACAGACCACATTAAGAACAGTCCCAGTTTGTCACATGCCCCACCCTGCTTATCCCTGTGGAGTGCAGCACGGAGGAGAAGAGGGGTGGGTGGGGAGGGCTGACCCACCCCACTCCTCTCGGGCACCTGGCTTGGGATCTCTGCGTGTCTGTGACCAGCCGCCCTGCATCTCTCCAGATTCTCAGTGGTTCTCTCGTTACTCCATCCCTTTTCACCTCAGTTGTTTTCTCACTTTTTGACTTTAGTTGATTGGTATAAATCAGCAGTGTCCAATAGAAATTCGATGCTAGCCACACTGCTAGCCACACTTGTGGTTTTGAATTTTTCTTATTAGCCACATTACAAAAAAGCCACATGCATTAGCCACAATTCAATAGCCTATTAGCCACCTGTGGCTAGTGGCGAACGTATTGGACACCACTGATATAAATAGTTAGTTGGACTCTTCTAGCAGAGTTTCTTCTGCTCCTGAAACTGGGCATGTCTCGGTCTCCGGGCTTCAGACCCGGTGCCTCCTGTGGCAAGCCCATGGCTTTGAGCGACCTGCACTCCAGCTGTCTAAAGTGCTTGGATGAGACTCCTATTGCGGATCGCTGTCAGCTCTTCCACCAGTTCAGTCCACATCTGAAAAAGGACAGGGAGGCCAGGCTGAAGTTGTGATGGGTTTGGTCACAGAGACTCCCCTTGAGACTGTCACTCCATGTCCTGGGATACCACTGAGAATAACCCTCCTACCCGAACAGGTTTCCCTCCACTCCCGTCTTGCTGAGTTAGACACACCAGTCACCTCCAGCACAGACACAGAGGTTGGGCCACAGAAACAGATTCACTCAGCCCAGGGGCTTCTCAGTTAACAGGGACTTTCCCAGCACTCAGTATTCAACCTTTTTGGGAGCCCAAACCCCAAATAAATCCCTTTTACTCTGTATAAAGCTTATACAGGATAAATTCCTAAATTGTCCACCCTCTATAACACTGATAGAGAGAGATGCACAACTGTTTGCTCCCCCAGGTATTAATCATTTACTCTGGGTTTATTAATAAACAAAAGTGATTTTATTAAGTATAGAAAATAGGATTTAAGTGATTTCAAGTAATAGACAGAACAAAGTAAGTAACAGAGCAAATTGAAACAAAACACTGAAGTCTAAGCCTGATACATGAAGAAACTGATTACAGGAAATATCTCATCCTCAAAGATGTTCCAATAAGTTTACTTCACAGACTGGACTCTTTCCTAGTCTGGGCCCAATCCTTTCCCCTGGTACAGTCTTTGTTAGATCCAGCAGACATCTCATTTGATAAGCAGGGGTTTTCTCATGACTGGCACCCCCTTTTATAACTTTGGCACAAGGTGGGAATCTTTTCTCTTTCTGAGTCCCTGCCCCTCTTGCTAAATGGAAAAGTACCAGATTAAAGATGGATTTCACTACCAGGTGACATGGTCAAGTCTCCATTCCTCCTTGGTTGGCCCCTATGTACACAGGAAGGCTTTCAGGTAAATAAATCATGTACTATCAATTGCCCTAATCAATGGGAGCCATCAAGTTCCCAATGCCCCATTGACGGCCCTCATCTGGTGTGACTACAACAGTGATACAAGTTTCATATTTCCCCAATTCCAGACATAGAAATAATACATGAAAACAAATAGGATGAACATACTCAGTAGATTACAAGCTTTCTAATGACATCATACAAGAGAATATTGCATAAAGCATATTCCAGTTGCATCATATTCACATTCATAATCATATTTCCATAAAGTATGTGGAGTGCAATGTTACGATCCTTAATCCTGAGTGCCAAAGTGGGTCTCTGACCCATTCTAGACCTGCAACATCTCAAAGACTGAAGTTGTGCATTGTCTCCATCATTCCTTCCCTGGATGTAGGGGACTGGGACGCCACCCTCGATTTGAAAGATGCCTATTTCCACACCTCTATTTCCCGAGGCCACAGAATGTTTCTCGGGATCGTTGTGAACCAGACTCATTGCCAGTTTACCATCCTCCCGTTCAGCCTGTCAGCAGCCTAATGGGTCTTTATGAAATGCTGGTAATAGTGGCAGCCTTCCTGAGAAGGTGAGGGGTGCATGTGTATCTGTACCTCAGTGACGGGCTGGTCAATGACCAGTCCAATCCCAGATGAAAGCCAGCATCCACCTCGTCCAAACAACCTTTCGAGCACTGGGCCTGCTGATAAACGAGCAGAAGCCAACACTCCTCCCGGCTCAGAGGATAGTGTTTATCGGAGCGTTGCTCAATTCTACCCAGGCCAGGGCCTTCCTCCCAGGAGCCCGCTTCCAGTTAGTGTCGTCACAGGTCAAGGCCCACTCAGGCTGTTGGGTCACATGGGTCGCGTGCCTATACGAGGTGTGGTATGCGAGGTTGCACCTCAGACCCCTACAGGCTTGGCTGGCCTCAGTGTACCGGCCAAACAGCCATCATTTGGACTCGGTGCTCACAGTGCCTGCCCATCTTCGGCACCTCACGACACAAGGTCAGTGGTCCCGGCAGCAACTCTTGCTATGGATAAACGTCAGAGAGCTCAGAGCGGTTGGCCTAGCATGTCAGGTGTTGTTACCCACCATCGCAAGCAAGGTGGTGCAAGTTCTTACAGACCATATGGCAGCCATGTTTTACATCAACAGGCAGAGAGCGGCCCGCTCTTCTCCCCACTGTGTCAGGAGGCCATTTGCTTGTGGGAGTTCTTCATAAAGCACTCAATACACCTCAAAGCTTCTCCCCTTTTGGGAGCCCAGAACAAGCTGGCAACTCAGATCTTCTCACCATGAATGGTCCCTATGCCCCAACATAGCAAGGACCATTTTCCAGTGGTGGGTACTCCCCTCGTAGACCTGTTCATGACCAGACAGAACAGGAAATGTCAGCCGTTCTGCTGTCTGTGTGACTGCAACCCGGGCTCACTCACAGATGTTGTCTTACTCCCTTGGAGAAATCACCTGTTCTGCGCCTTTCCCCTTCCCCCTCTCCCCCCAATTCCTTTTGTGCACAAGATCTTGCTGAAGATCAAGAGCGAAGGTTATTCTCACAGCCTCAGCCTGGCCACATCAGCACTAGTTTGGCTTATTTCTAGACCTGTCAGTAGCAACTCCAATGCCGCTCCCTCCCCTTCTGGACCTGATCTCGCAAGATCGCGGCCAAATGCTCCATCTGCCTGACAGGTCCATGTTTAAACCTGCAGAACTGGCCTGTTTGGAGCAGGTCTGCTAGGTTTTGCTAGGCAGTAGGAATCCAATTACCAGAGCTACTTACCTTGCCAAGTGGAAGCGTTTCTCCATTTGGTCTACCCTGCAAGGCCTCTCACCGGGGTGCCAGAATCTCCCTATGAGTGTGGGTGCCACCGGTGCTGAAACTGTAACTCCGCCTCTTCCCCAATTTCCCCACACACACCCCCTGCTTCACCTCTTCTCCTCAGGCTCTGCCCACTCCTCCCCTTCCCCTCCCCCCGCTCTCACCTGCTGCTAATGTGGCAGGGCCATGGCCCCTTGGTCCCCCTGTTCCGGCACCCCTGCCTCCTCACCCACTGAGTCATCTTTCAGATGAAGCAGATACTCCAGAACCGTCTGGGAACAGCCAGGTCTAGCGATTTCATCCGTTAAGGTACACCTAGGAGCGATCTCCGTATTCTACCCCTGCTGGGTGGTCAGTCAGGTTTTTCTCATGAAATGTCCATTCCCTTCCTCGAGGGCTTTGAAAGGCTGTTCCCACAAATCTGGGAACCCATCTGTGATAAATGAGTGGGGGTAGCACCCCAACCATTCAGTAGCTATAGAATCCTCCTTAGCAGCTGTACCCTAACTGCCTTACCTGTAAAGAGTTAAGAGGTAAGCTTAAAATGAGTTGGCACCTGAACAAGGGAACCAGTAAGGAAGCTGTACCCTCTCAAAGTGGGGAAAAGTGCTGGGTGTGTGGGTCTTTTGTTCTCTTGGCTGCAGAGGGACAGGGCAGTACTTATGCCGTAAAAAGCTCTGGGCCAGGTATGAAAAATCATCAGGATCATACCTAGAAACTACTCATTTGGAACCACCGATATGGAAGTTGTCAGGGTTCCCTCCCCACTCTAAACTCTAGGGTAAAGACGTGGGGACCCGCATGAAGAGCTCCTAAGCTTTTTCTACCAGCTTAGGTTAAAACCCCCAAGGTACAAAATTCCCTGCACCCTGAGAAATGCTTCTCTCACTGCCACCATCAAGTGTTTTAAACAGGAATCCGGGAAAGGAACCACTTGAAGTTCCCCTTCCCCCCAAAATACCCTCTCAAGACCGTACACCCCCTTTCCTGGGAAGCTTGAGAATAATCTCCTAACCAATTGGTTACACCGTGATCTAAAAATCCACTCCCGGGGTTTTAAAACCATAGAAAACAGTCAGGTTCTTAAAAGAAGGATTTCATTAAAACAAAGAAGGTAAAATCAGGATGGTAACTATTTTACAGGGTACTCAATTTCCAAACTCCGAGGGATTCCCCCTCTGGACAAAACCTTAAAGTTACAGAAAAAAACAGGAATAACCCCTCCTTCTAACACAGGGAAAGCTCACCAAGCAAAACAAACAGAAACCTACTCGCAATGCTGACTAAACTTACTTTAGAAAAGTGAGGTTTGGTGAGAAGATGACTGGTTGAGGAGATTGATTTTCTGCAGGTACTTCTTGTCTCCCAAGATCACTCTGACTCAGACAAAGAGCCACACACAAAGTCTTCTCCTCTCCCAAGATTTGAAAGTATCTTGTCCCCTTATTGGTCAGATGCCAGCCAGGTCAGGTGTCAGTCTGGCTACCTGAATTTCTTAATCCTTTACTGGTAAGAGGATTTTATAGCACTGCATCAGACCCTCTCCCCCGTCCCTTTATATTTATGACAGAAGTAGAACAAGAAATGTTCAGGTAGACACGATTAGGCCGATCTCTTTTTATGGCTTGTGGATTCCTGTGTGCTAACCCCACGTGCTTTTGTTTTGTTGTAACCTTTAAACTGGATCCCAAGAAAGCTACTCTTGGTGATTAATCCTTGCAGTTGCTCTTTTAAGATCTAGCAATAACCTAAGTTTTCCAAGGGTGTTTTCTTTCTTTTTTTTAAATAAAATTTCCTTCTTGTAAGAACATGACTGGATTTCTGTGTCTTATGAGGTAAAGAGGTTGTGCATATATTAATCAGCCAGTACAACCGCTGGGTTCTCCTTTTCTTTTGTTTCCTTTCTTGGCTTTCCCGAAGAAGGGGTGGAAAAGCCGAGGGGCCCCAGAAATGCTGCTGGTTCCAGGGGTCGTTAATCCCCCCTGATTCCTCAGAGGCGTCTCAGTCTCAGGTTCTCGTTCCCTTGCAGCAGGAGGACGTCACGGCCAATGTGATGCGTCAGCTCCGTATCATGCCGCACTTGCGCCAGGTGCCCGAGGCGCTGCAGGGCCTGTGCCTCTGAGGCCACTAGCAACTCCCGCTCCCTGCTGCAGGTACTGCTCTGGCTCTCCGTAAATGAGGAGCTAGTGGAAGGAGAAATGGAGCCCCCTGGCACTCACAGAAACCCTCTCCCCTCTCTGTGGAGCAGGGTCCTTTCCTCTGCCCCCAAATTCCTTCATCTGGGACAGGAGCTCTTTCCCTCACACCCATTCCCCTCCCCACTTTCCTTGATCTACCCCCATCCCATTCCCCCTGCACCCAGGCAGAGCTCTGCCTGCCCCATATGGTGCAGAAAGGCCGTTGTGTCAGGGCCCCACCCCTAGCCCCACTGAAGCTCGGAAAGCTCCACTTTTGAGGAGGTGGGGGTGGGACAGAGGATCAGGGCTAGCTTCACCTCCTGCCCTTTATTCTCCCCTTGGCTCTTCTATGGGGTCTCTGGGTGTGAATCGGAGCCTCATTCCCAGCTGTCTTCCAGGCCCTGGATCTGGCACAGCCTCCCAGACGGGCACAGCCTGCAGCTGAGCCACGTCAGGGAGCAGTGGGGACAGGTCACCTCGTCCCATCCAAGCAAGCAATGCTGGGGGTCAGAGAGGCTTAGATGGGAGACCCTGATCTCTCATGGAGGTAAGAGCCATTTACTCCTTGGGGCGTGTGGGTCTCTTGGGGGAGAAATGGGATCCTCGATGCACAGCCTGGCTGGGAGCTTCCCCTGTCCCTGGCTCCCAGTGACAGCGATGAGATGAGGAGGAATGAAGCTTGGAGAAGAATAGAACTTGCCCCCGCGTGGGCCAGGTTCTAAGGAGGAGGGTATATAACGGGGGGCTTGGCCTGTGGGCTATAAAGCCTGGAGCTAGGCCAAATGGATTACAGAGTGAGCTCCAGCTGAGGGGAAACCAGGGGAAACCGCAACAAAGGTACAGGAGCAGGCCTAGCTGTTCGGTACAGGGCCTTGGGGCAGAACCTAGAATCCAGGGTAGGACTGGTTCTCCCACGGTCTCTAAGGAAGGGGATGTACAGGGCCATAGAAAGGGCTACCAAGGCCAGCAAGGGCAGGCCGATCCAAAGTCAGGCTGAGGAAAAGCCCCCAAGGGACAGAGGATCTTGTTTCAGTTAAAGACATTTTTTGACTTTTCGTTTGGGATGAGCGCGACCCAGGAAGGAGTGGGACTAAAAGATGGTCGCCTGGCCGAAGGGCTGAGTTCCCAGCCCAAAACCTGCTGGCGGGTGTGCTAGCCCAAGAAATCTGTGACCCCAGGCCTTGAAGGAAGGGGCACCTATCGGTGAGTGAACTCTGTTACAAGCCTGCTTCCATTGTGGAAAGAGCCTGGTATTGGAGAGTGGTGGGGATGGCCTGTGGGCGAGGATGGCTGGAGGGGTCATACAGGAGGGGCAGCAGCGTCCAGTGAGGAGATCAGGGAACGGGTTGTTTGCAGTCCTGCCACTGAGCGGTAACGTGATCCTGGCCAGGTCACTCTCCCACCTGGTGCCTCACTTTCTCTGTCTTTGAAATGGGGATCATCCCGACCCACATTAAGAAAGGGTTTGATCCTCTGCTCTTGCTTCCCAAATCCCTGCCCTCCTTGTCCCACACAGGCCTCTGCCCTGTTGCTCAAACTCCCATGCACATGTTAGTGCCTGTGTCACCCCCGCAACTGCAAGGTCTCATGTACAGTCCCCTGCCAGCAAACTGAAGCTGCCACTAGATCCAGAATAGGAATCGCAGTTCCTGTGCGCTGCCCTGAATGGAGTCTAGACTCTGGGCATGGGGAAGGCCAACGCTCACATCCAGGTAGATCATCAACCTACTCCTCTGTCCCAGGAGCAGGAAGGCCTCTGGTTCGTGCTCCCTTCGGTAGCTGGAGCTGCTGAGTTGGGAGTGTGGTGGGCAGAGATGGGAACAGGCCATAGGATGAATCAAGTGTCAGGGGGAGACTCCCTGTGTGTGGGAGATGATGTTGCCCCTCTGTGGGGAATCCCTTCCTTGCAGATGCTGGGCTTTAGGTGCTGGACTCTGCCAGGAAGCCTAGCTCCCATCCCTAGCAGCTTGGCTGTTCCCTACACTGCTGTGCACTAGGCCCTCTGCAGAAATGTGCTCTGGGCAAGGACTACAGAGCCTGCTGTCATCCTGGCAGGTGTCACCCCAGGTTCCATAATCCTGACCCCTGGTCTCCCTCCGCTAGCAGGCTCTGAGCAAGGCCTGCCCAGAGAACATGGATGACGATCTCTCGATCCTGCTGACAGCACCCCCCAGCACAGACAAACTCCAGCACATCTTGGAGGTGAGCAGAATGGGGAGGGGCCGCAGGGGTTTTACCTTAGCCCTGGGGACTCCTAGAAAGAAGAGACTGGAAAATCCATGTTTCTATTGGATCCTTCCAACTATGCATTCGTGATATAAACTCACTGGGTGACCTTGGGGTAACTCACTTCCCCCTTACGGCATCAGTCTTCTCCACTATCAAATCTACACTGGGGAAGAAGGACAGAAGACCCGACAACCACCTTCACCTCTGGGTGTCTGGTCCTGGGAGCCGAAACCAACTGGACTATCTGCCCCATCTCCTAAACTGCCCTGTCTTTCCCTCCTAGGGCCTTGTCCTTAGTGCTCAGCCTGGCCCCTTCCCAGCTTGTCCCTGACCTTTAAAGGACTCTCCAAGCCCCTCCCATGCCTGCTTCCCTTGGGGTCTCTCTCCTGGCTGAGCACAGGCTGCCCTTCTATCTCTCAGCAGGCCTGGGTCCTAGTCACAGGCTGCGTCTTGTCACGTGACCCCCACACTTATTCCCTTCACTCTAGGGAGCTGCATCACCTGGGCTAGGTGCAGTTGAGCTCCAACCCCTTTCCTGGCCATCTCACCCTGGGACAGGTTGAAACTGGTAACCTGTGGGTAACAGTAACTGGTTGCTCCCAAAGGTGCTGAAGACACAATGGAAGAGGAAATCCTTTGGCCTGGATTGAAATTATT
This sequence comes from Chrysemys picta bellii, assembly GCF_011386835.1. NCBI lineage: Eukaryota > Metazoa > Chordata > Testudines > Emydidae > Chrysemys > Chrysemys picta. The sequence continues at coordinate 54,845 of NW_027052932.1, forward strand.
CCGACTGAAAGTGAATGAGAGAAAATAGGTCCAGAGTTCTCTTCCTGGCAGCAGAAAATGTAGCGATTGATAGAAGTTCAGGTCAGAAAGGACCATTATGTGCATCTAGTCGCCCCTCCTGTATAACTCAGGGCCTAGAATGTAACCAAGTGGTTCCTTCAGCCAACCATAGCATGGGACTGAGCCAGAGCACGTCTTTCAGAACGACATCCGCATGCAGGAGAGCCAGCTGGCTACCAGAAAATCTCTCTTCTGCAGTGACGTGGGGTTAAGGGACATGGCGGAAAAGACATGGCGGCTGTGACTAAACTTAGAGCAGGGTGGGAAACGGAGACGCAGTTGGGACCTGTCTACACTACAGGTCTGTCGTGCGTTTGTAATCTGCTGACCCCCACATGTTGTTCAGAGGCTATGGACAACACAGCTCCTAAAGGTACGTTTGTTCTGTGCTTATCCCCTATGTACCAGCAGGGCTGGACGGCATTTCTCCCAATGCAAAGTCCTATACGTGGCAACAAGGCACGCCGGCCACACCTCCAGAATGGGGACGTGTATCCAGGAAAGCAGTGACTCTGAAAAGGATTTAGGGGCCAGAGTGGAGAAGCCACTCAACATGAGCTCCCAGTGTGATGCTGTGGTGAACAGGGCTAAAGCCATCATTAGACGAAGGAGAAGAGCCGTGAGTAGGATAGGGAGGTGACACAGCAGCAGTGAGACTGCTATTGGAATACTGCCTCCAGTCTTGGTGTCCTCCTTTGAAAAAGATGGTCCTAGAAATTGGAGCTGGGGCAGCAAAGAGCCACCAAATGTTCTGAGGGTTGGAGAAAAATGCCTTCTAGTGAGCTATTGAAAGAGCTCAACCTGTTTAGCTTATCAAAAGGAGATTGAAAGGTGACTTCACTGAAGTGTTGAAATGCCTTAATGGAGAGAAAATATTGGGTATTAAAGGGTTCTTTAATCGAGCAGAGAAAGGCAGAGCAAGACCCAATGGCTGGAAGGTGAAAAGAGACAAATTCCTATGACAAATAAGGCACAAATATTCAACAGCGAGGATGATTGAACCCAGGAAGAAGCTACCATGGAAAGTGGTGGATTCTCCATCTCTTGATGTCATTTAATAAGGACTAGATGCCTTTCCGGAATGTGTTTGCCCCAAAAGTAGCTATTGTGGTAGACAGGAGGCCTGTGATATGCAGGGGGTCAGATTAGATGCTCTAACGGTCTCTGCTGCCCATAAAGTCTACTCATTTCTGAGAAACCGAGTGTAGCATTGGGAGCAGCCTCTGTTTTTTAAACAATCAGTTTGTCAGCACCTGCAGGACAATTTGGTTTTTAGGACTAGTGAGCATGGACTTGTCAAGAACAAATCATTCCAGACCAATCCTAGCTCCTTCTTTGGCAGGGTTAGGGGCCTAGTGGAGATGGCTAAACAGTAGATGTGATCTATCTTGGTGTTAATAAGGCTTTTGACACAGTCCCATAGGACATTCTCACAAGCAAACAGATGCTGCTTAGCACTGTCAGAGCAGCTTTTGCTGGGGGATTCTCCCAGCACTTTCCAATAGTGGGAAAGTATGAAATCCCCATTTGACTGCTAGGGACAGAGCCTAGAGGGGGCAGCAACTTACCTCAAGTCCCACAGGTCAATAGGAAACCAGCAATGGAACCCAGGAGTCCTGACTCCCAGTTCCCTGCTCCAATCACTCCAGCGGAGCACACTCCCTCTCAAAGCAGGGGGACCGGACATGAGGGCCTGGTTGTAATTGCCAGCTGTGGGAGGGAGTGTGCAGCAGTGGTTAGTGAAGGGGCCTGGAAATAAGGACTGCTGGGTCTATTGGAGAGTGTCACTAGGAGCAGTGCATAAGATGAGGTGTCCTATCATGTTTACTCAGATCAGATTAGGACATAATAGAATGGCTGAAATAGTTTATTTTATTTGTATTGTATTATTTTGCAATTGTTAAGAGCAGCAACTACTTAGCTCAGACTGAAGCATCTTATCTAATTTTTGAGATCTAAGTGTCTCCTCTTTGAGTGCCACGAGACAATTTAACACATTGTGAGAAAGAATTTTCATTGCCACTTGTTATGATTTCAAGAAACAAACTGGTTTAGTTTGAATAGGATTTTCGGTCAGAAACGGTTTCAATGAAATTTCCCCACCATCTCGATTCCTGGGCTCTATCTCTGCCTTTCAGGGGGGCGGGGTGTTACTGTCTGTTAGAACAGGAGTCTGATTTGGATAGGGATAGAGAACTCTTCAATGTTTTTAATGAAGTAAATACTAATGGGAATTGTGTGATCATGGGAGACTTTAACTTCCCAGATATAGACTGGAGGACAAGTGCTATTAATATAATAGGGCTCAGATTTTCCTAGATGTGATAGCTGATGGATTGCTTCACCAAGTAGTTGCTGAACCAACAAGAGGGGATGCCATTTTCGATTTGGTTTTGGTGAGTAGTGAGGATCTCTTAGAAGAAATGGTTGTAGGGGACAGCCTTGGTTTGAGCGATCATGAGCTAATTCAGTTTAAACTAAATGGAAGGGTAAACAAAAATAGATCTGTGACTAGGGTTTTTTTTTTTTCAAAAGGGCTAACTTTAAAAAATTAAGGAAATTAGTTAGGGAAGTGGATTGGACTGAAGGACTTGTGGAACAGATGGATCAGACTGAACAGGTTCCAAACCTCTCGGAGGCTCTTACCTTCTAAACAGGGACGTCTGTTTTCTAGTGAAATCAGGAAAAAGAAAGGAGAAAACTCAAAAGAGGTTCCTCCTGGCGCTCATGTACGTGACCCCTAATACTCTCTCAGTCCTCAAAGAGAGACCTCGAGAAGGAGACTTGCTGAAGGAAAACTACAGGGGACTCAGAGGTTTCCCTGGCCCTGTGCCCCTGTCCTGCCTGGCTGATGTCAGCATCTCTCTGTGAGGTCACCACCTCCCCTGCAACTTTGACCAATAGGCTGAGGTCCAGCAAAAGGCCTTTGTGATGTCACTGCCACACCCACCCCTCCCCTGCAGTGTTAATGTCCTGCCGCAGGCCAGACCCTTTGGAGGTTTGAGCTACTCCCTGTGGATCACCCCGCTCAATGAGTGTTCATTCTAGGAAGCAAGCCGGCTAGACAGTAAAACAGCAGAGGCTGCTCCCAATACTACACTCGGTTTCTCAGAAATGAGTAGACTTTATGGGCAGAAGAGACAGTTAGAGCATCTAACCTGACCCCCTGCATATCACAGGCCTTTCTGCACCATATGGGGCAGGCAGAGCTCTGCCTGGGCGCAGGGGGAATGGGATGGGGGTAGATCAAGGAAAGCGGGGAGGGGAATGGGTGTGAGGGAAAGAGCTCCTGTTCCAGATGAAGGAATTTGGGGGCAGAGGAAAGGACCCTGCTCCACAGAGAGGGGAGAGGGTTTCTGTGAGTGCCAGGGGGCTCCCCTTCCACTAGCTCCCCATTTACAGAGAGCCAGAGCAGTACCTGCAGCAGAGAGCGGGAGTTGCTGGTGGCCTCAGAGGCACAGGCCCTGCAGCGCCTCGGGCACCTGGCGCAAGTGCCGCATGATACGGAGCTGGCGCATCACATTGGCCGTGACGTCCTCCTGCTGCAAGGGAACGAGAAACTGTCTGAGACTCAGACGCCTCCGAGGAATCAGGGGGGATTAACTGCCCCTGGAACCAGCAGCATTTCCACCCAGCCCCTGCCCAACTCTGAGGGATGGATTCCCCCTCCTGACCCCCAGGATGGAGTCTTGTTGTCCTTCCTAGTGACCTCCAGTGGCAACCCCCCTCCTTGTACGGGGAGCTCCTGCCACTTCCCCCTCAGTGCCCCTGACAGCTGTTCCACCTCCAATCCACAGCTCAAGTTCTCAGACCCCTCTCCTCCAGCCCCACCCAGGTTGGGTAGGGAGGGGACTGTAGTGGAGGGTAGCAGGAGGGATTCTGGCAGCAGTGAAGTGGGATGTGGGGAGGTTGAGACCTTTCCCCAAGTCACCCCCATCCCATTTCCCTTTCCCCAGCCACTAATGCGGAAGCCGCAGGATGGCAACCCTGGTGAATGGGACGGATCGGCAGCCCCTGCTGACTAGGGTTACCATACGTCTGGTTTTTCCCGGATATGTCCTGCTTTTCGGCAATCAAACCCCGGTCCGAGGGGAATTGCCGAAAAGCCAAACATGTCTGGGAAAATGCCGGTCGGGCACTTCCCCTCCCGCGGCTGCTCTGCTCCGCTCCTCCCCTCTCAGACTTTAAGAGCCGAGCTGCGCGAGCCAGCGCTACTGGCTTCGGGCAGCCCCCCCTGCCTCCGGACCCCGAACTGCCGGCCAGGCACTTCCCTTCCCGGTTCCAGCTGAGCTGCTCCGCTCCTCCCCTCTCAGACTTTAAGGTTCCAGATGCGCTGGGGAAGCGCCGGCCGGGGGCGCAGGGTCTGGGGGCTGCCCGGCAAACCGTGAAGCCGGTAGCGCTGGGGCAGCCCTTTCCCCATGGCTGGCAGTGGGAGGGAGGAGCGGGCGGAGTTAGGGCGGGGAAGGGGCGGAGTTGGGCGGGGCTAGGGGTGGGGAAATGGGCGGGGCCAGGGCCCGTGGAGGGTCCTCTTTTTTTATTTATTAGACATGGTAACCCTACTGCTGACTGAATCCTCCTGTTCTCTCCAGAACGGGTCCAGCCTTGCCAGCAGTAGGACAAGCGTCCCCTGCCCATGTGCCTCATCCCTGCCTGGTCAGACGCCATCACCCGTCAGTCCTTGGCCTCCCAGGCTGCCAGTGATGGGAGCAACTCTGGGTGGTGGCTCGGGTGACACAGACACCAGACCACTAGGAATTGGGTGCGGCCCTGTGGGACAGGAGAGTCTCGCAGAGGGCACTTGGGGGACTCTCCTGCCCTTCCCAAGAGCGATAGCACCGTGTCCTGAGAACGTAAGTCTGGGATGAGGCAAAGCTTGTCATTAATTAGCCTGGCTAAAGAGCTGGGTGGAGCTGCTCCGGGGACAAGCTGGCTCGCTCCTGCTCATGGAGGTGAATTCATCCCCCTTCCCAGGAGCACCTGCTCTCCCTTTCATTCCCCACCAGGCTCCTTGTGCCAGGCCAGCGAATGGCCACAGGATGGGAATGAGGCCTGGGCCCCGCCCCAATCTCCTGAGTCTAATGCAGCTGCTCACTTTGTCCCCCATCAGCTGCTGGGTTTCCCCCAGGAGGGAGTAGGTGACAGGGAGAGAGACACACACACATTTGTCCTTCTGGTTGCAGGGCTTGTGTCCTTCCAATCCCATTGGTGGCTGCACAGTGGGCAGAGTCCTCGCTGCGTGCCCGGCCCAACAGAATTGCAGGGCGTGGTGTGGAACACAGAAAGAGATAGAGAGACTCATCCTCCAGCCGGGGTCAGTCTGAGAGAAATTGGCTGGGGTCCCAGTCTCACTCTTCTAGCGGGTGCCATTTCCCAGCTGGGTTCCTTACCCCTCTGGTGCAGCAGCAGCTGGTAGAGCCGGTAAACCCCCTCTCTGGCCTGCCGGCTGATGTCCTTGGCTGGGTCACTGACGGACAGAGCCAGCTGTGCCATGTGGTGACCCATCCTGGGGAATTCCGCTGAGTTCTAATGGACGGGAGAGGGAGAGGGGACTCCATCAGCATTTTCCTGTCAGCTCCCAGTCCCCCCCGGGCCAGGACTCTCCTTCCCCTCAGCCCCTCTGCAGGAGATGCTAGAGCCAGACCCTTAATTTCCTCTGCCCCCAAGGAAGCCTGGAGCACAGGGCTGTGGGCAGGGCCCTCCATGAGGACTTGCTTCCCCAGCTGCTCCAGGATGACAGGGAGGCATGAACCTGGAGCACAGTCCCCTTAAAAGCCCAGAGTCACCACTTAACTAGGACAAGAAGAACTTGACTCAAGCCAGGCTCACTCTCTGCTCTGACTCTGCCTCCCCAAGAGGAACACTCCTAACCCACAGCCCCTGCAGCAGCAGATCCTACAGCCCGTCGGAGCCAGATCACCTACCCCTGGAGTCAGGAAGCTGGGGTCAGAGGTCACTTACGTCAAACTCAGGGAGGGTGATGGTGGATCTGAGCAGGGCCGTGCTGCTCTTAACGGCCCTGGCTCTCTCTCGCGGCACCCTGGACACGATCCAGTAGTTAATGTGCTGTGGGGAAAGGAGGCATTGCACTGACTGCCCTGACCAAGGATGCCCACTGGGGGCCCGGCTAGGAGGACAGACTGGAAAATGGATCTAAGAGTGAAGGTAAAATTGCCCCCACCCCTCTCATCGGGCTCACCTCCAAGATGTAATGGAGCCTGTCGGTGTCTGGGGACTCTGCCAGCAGGTTCCCCAGCATGGCGTCCAGGAGGTCTGGCAAGACCCTAGGCAGATCCTGAAAGCAAGGGAGAGCCATGGGTCAGAGTTAGGGAACCTGGGGCTACATCTGCCACAGGATGGGAAGTGGGGTCTCTGGGAAGCACTGGTGAGACCCCCAAACACATATCCTGGCCTCTCTCATTCACGTTCCACTGCAGGCAATTAGCAAGGATTCATGGCAGGATGACAGCTGGCTCTTCAATCCATGACTTTAGCTGATTTACCTGCACTTGGGTGGTGTCCTTCTCCATGCCCAGGGTGAAGACGGCGTGCAGGGCAGCTCGGAGGAGGTGGGTCTCCAGCTCTGGCTCCAGGGCAGGCGTCATGGTGCTGGCAAGAGAGAGGAGCCGGTATTAGACTGTGCAGTGCGGGGATGGGACTGGCACCAACACGCAGGTGAAACTGCAGGGAAATAGGCACAGGCTGGCAAGAAGGGAAACTGAGGCACCGAGCCAGGGAATGACAAGGCCAAGGTTTCTCAGACAGACAGGGGCAGGGCAGGAATAGCCCCTGTTCCCTGGACCCTACTGCCCCTCCTGAATCTGATCCTGGGAGTGAGCCTCTCCCCAAAGCCGTTGCAATGTTACTGGAGTGAAAAGAACAGCCCAGCCAGGAGAGAATGACCCTTCCCCGCACCTCTGCCAGAGGAGCCACCCTTGGGCGGTGACCTGGGAGTGGGAGGGGCAGTGACTCCCAGCCATGGGCCTGAGCAGCACCGGGGTTAGGGGAACCGGGCCGGAGGGTCTCTGTACCTGAGGTTGCCCACAGCAATCAGGGAGTTAGCGAGGACGGCGCCGGGTGGAGAGTTATCAGGCAGCTCCTCAATGAGCTCCTGTGAGACCCAAAGGAGACAAAGGAGCGTGTGAGATTCGGGCCACACTGACACTTCTCAGTGAGGAGATTACACAGCCAGGGCCCCACACAGCCAGCAGGATCCCCTCACCTGCCTCCCGCTCCTCCGATTCCTGCCCAATAGTGACCACTCTCCGAATTTCTCCCGTCTCTTCGCCCCGACCATTTCTGGTTTCTGCAGACTAGATGTTTTAGCGAAGTTTAGAATTCCTTGGTGCTCAACACCGTGAAACTCCCCTTTCTCCTTCACAAAGGGCTTTAACGCCCCTTATCTCACCCAGGCTCTCGACTGCCCAAAGTTGGAGAATTGTCCCTGTTCCCACTGCAGAGCACCCCCCACGACACACACACAGAGTCCTCCTGGTGGTGGGAGGGGAACAGAGGAAAGGACAGAAGACATAAGAGATGAAGAGAAAGGAGGGAGGGATGGAGGAAAAGGTAAAACAAAAAGGACAAACCCTAATGTCCCCAGTGATTCTAAGGGACAAAATCCCAGGTGGGGAATAAAATTCGACCACCTTAAGCTAGTGTTTTCCATGCCTAGAATTCAGCTGGCGCCAGATGCATCAGACTGAACAGGTTCCAAACCTCTCGGAGGCTCTTACCTTCTAAACAGGGACGTCAGTTTTCTAGTAAAATCAGGAAAAAGAAAAGAGAAAACTCAAAAGAGGTTCCTCCTGGCCCTCATGTACGTGAACCTAAATACTCTCTCAGTCCTCAAAGAGAGACCTCGAGAAGGAGACTTGCTGAAGCAAAGCTACAGGGGACTCTGAGGTTTCCCTGGCCCTGCGCCCCTGTCCTGCCTGGCTGATGTCAGCATCTCTCTGTGAGGTCACCACCTCCCCAGCACCTTTGACCAATAGGCTGAGGTCCTGCAAAAGGCCTTTGTGATGTCACTGCCACACCCACTCCTCCCCTGCAGTGTTAATGTCCTGCCACAGGGCAGACACTTTGGAGGTTTCAGCTACACAAAGAGGAGACACTTAGATCTCAAAAATTAGAGGAGATGTTTCAGTCTGAGCTAAGTAGTTGCTGTTCTTAACAATTGCAACATAATAAAATACAAATAAAATAAACTATTTCAGCCATTCTATTATGTCATAATCTGATCTGAGTAAACATGATAGGACACCTCATCTTATGCACTGCTCCTAGTGACACTCTCCAATAGATCCCCATCCTCCACCTGCCGGGAGGTAGGTAGGGGCGGATTGTTATCCCTACTTGAAAGAGGGAGAAGCTAAGGCTGAGAAAGGAGAATTGACTTGTCTTAGGTCACACAGCCAGTCCGTGGCAGAGTTGGGAATAGGACCCAAGAGCCCTGGTTTTCAAACTAACCATCGGATCTTGAATTTCAGACATTGAATGACCTGAATAAAGTGCTCTCAAGTGAGTTCCAGACCAGCAAGATTTCATAGTAATTATTCAGCAAGTATTTTAGGAGAACTGGAATGGTAGAGAAAATAATGAACTGCAGAGAAGCAGCAAAATTTGTCGAACATATGACTGGTTATGACTATTTACTTGGTCTTAAAAGAAAACAACAGGGACCTGAGTCTCCTCCCTGTCAATAACCCCCTGCTCAGCCAATCAGGGTAGAGACCGAGGGGCGGGAGGATGAGGGTTCTCACCAGAGAGCCCAAAGGATGGCCCAGGTCACCGCTGGGGATCACTGTCTGAGCACTATTTCAGCCCCACATTTTTCGGTGGACCTTCCACAATGGGAGTTGTAGAGCACCCCCCACGACACACACACACCCCTCCTGGTGGTGGGAGGCGAACAGGGAAAGGACAAAAGAAGTAAGAGATGAAAAGAAAGGAGGGAGGGATGGGGGTAAAGGTAAAAGAAAAAGGACAAACCTTAATGTCCCCAGAGATTCTAAGGGACAAAATCCCAGGTGAGGAATAAAATTTGGCCACCTTAAACTAGTATTTTCCATGCCTAAAATTCAGCTGGCGCCAGATGCAGCAGAGTGAACAGGTTCCAAACCTCTCGGAGGCTCTTACCTTCTAAACAGGGACGTCAGTTTTCTAGTGAAATCAGGAAAAAGAAAGGAGAAAACTCAAAAGAGGTTCCTCCTGGTGCTCACATACATGAACCCAAATACTCTCTCAGACCTCAAAGAGAGACCTCGAGAAGGAGACTTGCTGAAGCAAAGCCACAGGGGTCTCTGAGGTTTCCCTGGCCCTGCGCCCCTGTCCTTCCTGGCTGATGTCAGCATCCCTCTGTGAGGTCACCACCTCCCCAGCACCTTTGGCCAATAGGCTGAGGTCCTGTAAAAGACCTCTGTGATGTCACTGCCACACCCACCCCTCCCCTGCAGTGCTAATGTCCTGCCGCAGGCCAGACCCTTTGGAGGGTTGAGCTACTCCCTGTGGATCACCCCACTAAATGAGTGTTCATTCTAGGAAGGAAGCCGGCTAGACAGTAAAACATCACAAGCTGCTCCCAATGCTACACTCGGTTTCTCAGAAATGAGTAGACTTTATGGCCAGAAGAGACCGTTAGAGCATCTAATCTGACCCCCTGCATATCACAGGCCTCCTGTCTACCACAATAGCTACTTTTGGGGCAAACACATTCCGGAAAGGCATCTAGTCTTTATTAATGACTTCAAGAGATGGAGAATCCACCACTTTCCTTGGTAGCTTCTTCCTGTGGTCAATCATCCTCGCTGTTGAATATTTGTGCCTTATTTGTCATAGGAATTTGTCTCTTTTCACCTTCCAGCCATTGGGTCTTGTTCTGCCTTTCTGTGCTAGACTACAGAGCCCTTTAATACCCAGTATTTTCTCTCCATTAAGGCATTTCAACACTTCAATGAAGTCCCCTTCAATCTTCTTTTGATAAGCTAAACAGGTTGAGCTCTTTCAATAGCTCACTAGAAGGCATTTTTCTCCAGCCCTCAGAACATTTGGTGGCTCTTTGCTGCCCCAGCTCCAATTTCTAGGACCATCTTTTTCAAAGGAGGACACCAACACTGGAGGCAGTATTCCAATAGCAGTCTCACTGCTGCTGTGTCACCTCCCTATCCTACTCACGGCTCTGCTCCTTCGTCTAATGATGGCTTTAGCCCTGTTCACCACAGCATCACACTGGGAGCTCATGTTGAGTGGCTTCTCCACTCTGGCCCCTAAATCCTTTTCAGAGTGACTGCTTTCCTGGATACACGTCCCCATTCTGGAGGTGTGGCCGGCGTGCCTTGTTGCCACGGATAGGACCTTGCATTGGGCTCTGCTCAAACTTGTTTTCTTTGAATGGGTCCAGCTGGCTGAATGAGCCAGATCGCTCTGTATCACTGCCCTCTCGCCATCAGGAATTACAACTCTGCCTGTATTTTGTCACCCCCCAATCTTATCCACATGTATGTTTTCTCTCAATTCATTGATAACAATTATTTTAAAAAATTAGTCCTTGAGAGCTTCTTCAGACCCTCAGTACCCCGGACCTGCTCCCCACAGCACAGTGAGAAATGCCGTCCAGCCCTGCTGGTACATATGTGATAAGCACAGAACAAACACACTTTAGGAGTTGTGTTGTCCATAGGCTCTGAACAACATGTGGGGGTCAGCAGATTACAAACGCACGACAGACCTGTAGTGTAGACAGGTCCCAACTGTGTCTCGGTTTCCCACCCTGTAAAATGGGGAGAACAAACAAAACCTTGATTAGCTCCATTTGATAGCTGGGGAAACCGAGGCACCCAGCGGTGCAGAGACTCGCTCATGGTCCCAAAGCCAGGAATAGAAAACAGCAGATCTGATAGCCAGGCCTGGGACCTAGCCCCAGTTATCCTGGCCTTGCTGCTCTAAGTTTAGTCACAGCCTCCATGTCTTTTCCCCCGTGTCCCTTAACCCCACGTCACTGCAGAAGAGAGATTTTCTGGTAGCCAGCTGGCTCTCCTGCATGTGGATGTCGTTCCAAAAGACGTGCTCTGGCTCAGTCCCATGCTATGGTTGGCTGAAGGAACCACTTGGTCACATTCTAGGCCCTGAGTTATACAGGAGGGGCGACTAGATACACAGAATGGTCCTTTCTGACCTGAACCTCTATCAATCGCTACATTTTCTGCTGCTAGGAAGAGAACTCTGGACCTATTTTCTCTCATTCACTTTCAGTCGGAATAATTTCAATCCAGGCCAAAGGATTTCCTCTTCCATTGTGTCTTCAGCACCTTTGGGAGCAACTAGTTACTGTTACCCACAGGTTACCAGTTTCAACCTGTCCAAGGGTGAGATGGCCAGGAAAGGGGTTGGAGCTCAACTGGACCTGGCCCAGGTGATGCAGCTCCCTAGAGTGAAGGGAATAAGTGTGGTGGTCACGTGACAAGACGCAGCCTGTGACTAGGACCCAGGCCTGCTGAGAGATAGAAGGGCAGCCTGTGCTCAGCCAGGAGAGAGACCCCAAGGGAAGCAGGCATGGGAGGGGCTTGGAGAGTCCTTTAAAGGTCAGGGACAAGCTGGGAAGGGGCCAGGCTGAGCACTAAGGACCAGGCCCTAGGAGGGAAAGACAGGGCAGTTTAGGAGATGGGGCAGATAGTCCAGTTGGTTTCGGCTCCCAGGACCAGACACCCAGAGGTGACGGTGATTGTCGGGGCTTCTGTCCTTCTTCCCCAGTGTAGATTTGATAGTGGAGAAGACTGAAGCCGTAAGGGGGAAGTGAGTTACCCCAAGGTCACCCAGTGAGTTTATATCACGAATGCATACTCGGAAGGATCCAATAGAAACATGGATTTTCCAGTCTCTTCTTTCTAGGAGTCCCCAGGGCTAAGGTAAAACCCCTGCTGCCCCTCCCCATTCTGCTCACCTCCAAGATGTGCTGGAGTTTGTCTGTGCTGGGGGGTGCTGTCAGCAGGATCGAGAGCTCGTCATCCATGTTCTCTGGGCAGGCCTTGCTCATAGCCTGCCAGCGGAGGGAGACCAGGGGTCAGGAGCCTGCATTAGCACCGGTGTGCCATTGACCAGGAGCCGGCTGAGGTAAGCGCCCCCTGGCCGGAGCTCGCACCCAGAAAACCTGCCCCAGGTCGAAACCCCCTCCCACACCCAAATTCCCTCCCAGACCTCACACCCGGCACCCCAACCCCCTGCCCCAGGTCGGAACCCCCTCCTGTACCCTAATCCCTCCCAGACCCCACACCCCCACCCGCACCCCAATCCCCTACCCCAGCCCTGAGCCCCCTCCCGCACCCAAACTCCCTCCCAGAGTCCGCACCCCAACCCTCTGCCCCAGCCCGGATCCCCCTCTGGCACCCCAAACCCCTAATCTCCAGCCCAATCCCAGAGCCCGCATCCCCACCAGAGCCCTCACCCCTCCCTGCACTCCAACCCCCAGCTCCAGCCCAGTGAAAGTGAGTGAGGGTGTGAGAGCGAGCGACTGAGGGAGGTGGGCTGGGCTGGAGTGAGTGGGGGTGGGGCCTTGGGGAAGGGCATGAAAGGGGTTGGGTCAAGGGCGTTTGGTTTTGTGCAAGTAGAAAGTTGGCAACTCTACTTAAGGACCTTTGAAAAGCAGCCTCCTTAGCACCGCTCCTGATACCAGGGGCCAAGGCGCCCCCGACATTAGAACAACAATAGGCCAGAGCAAAACGCTGTGTTAGAAATCGGAGCTCAGGCTGCCAAGCGAACGATAGCTGACAGACAGGAGATGCAGGAATTAAGGTTGTGCCTTCAGCCAGCAACTGGTGTTCATCCGTTTGCACCACACACACACCTGTAGGCAGGGCCACTATTTCCTTGTCTGTCTGCCTGTATAGCGTCTCTCGGTCCTTACAGTGCCCATCACCGTGGTGTCTGAGTGGCAAACCAAGGGTTTGACGTATGCATATGAAACTGCCTGACTGGAAGGACCTGGTTTGGTGTGGATCAGTGACTGCTGGGGCGATTGGTGGCAGAAGGCTCTGAGGGCCTGGCTCATTCCGACCTGGCTCATTCCAATGGCTTCTACAGCTGAGAGCAACCCAGTCTCCTGCCTGGGTCCGACGCAAACCAGGAAGTACAGGACCACGGTTAAAAAGAACAGCTCAAAAGATCATTTTCGCTGAGCCCAGCCCTGCACAGATTTCCAGCTTAGGTTTGCATTTTCAGCAAAACTTCTTCTTGATTATTTTCTCCCAACCCCCTTCTGCCTCCATAATAGCCAGCCACCCCGTCAGTCACATCCTGGGGCGCTCCAGGGACAGCGTGTGTGCGTGTATGTGCACGTCTGTATATATATGTATGTGTACATGTGTGTACGTTTATGTGCACATGAGTGTGTGCACATGTGAGTATGCGTGTGTATGTGTGTACATGTACCCCAGTCAGATGTATACATCTGGATTTCCTTTGAAAGAATTTTCAAATTGAGCTGATCAAGTGCAATGGCAAAGCACCCAATTCCTCTGCCCCCCAACTGCCTTCGCTGCTTTAACATACAACCTGCTCCGCTGACACCTCTGACTCCTGAAAGCCCTAACGCTCCCGGGGAGCAGGCCGTGCCCTGCCCTGCCCTGGCTGCCCCGGGTGTTATCTCGGGGGGAATCGTTCCAGATTCCAATGGTTGGCAGATCCAGGGAAGAGCCTTACCTGGGGGGAGGCTGTACCAGACCCGCCCGACCCAGGCAGGCTCCCAGGTACTCTCTGCTCGGGGCTGATAAGGCTCCTTAGCAGTTTCTCTCCAAACAAATTCCAGTTCAAGACACCTGAGAGCTCCACAGCAGGGCAGCATCCCCAGAGCGCAGCAGGGCGGGGTTAGGGGGAGCAGTCGGTAGCAGCACCTGCCCCTCATACGGCAGGAGCGAGAAGTGCCAGCCACGTGCTGCCTCCATCCCCAGAGGCCAGGTGAGAGTGAATTCCCACTTCCCCGCACGATTGGTTCCGTCACTCTTCTACACTTACATGGATTTCCAATGTCAATGTTTCTAACATCAGCTTTGCCAGCTCTCCTTACACCTTTGTCTGCTAGAGCAAAAACCTGAAATGCAGCTACCTCCTCCTGCTGGGTGACTATAGACCTTAATGACAGAGCTCGGAACTGCTTAGTCAAGCTGACTAGCTGCAGCCCCTCGGGTTGCCTGCTCGAAGGTGTGCTGGCCAGGCCACAAGTCATTTCTGTGCCTCTTCCCTGCTCCTTCTCAGCATTTGAACATCATTCGACTAGTGTGAACAAGAGTCTATACTGGGGAGAGCCCAGGGTGAGAGAGTCACTAGACTCTTGTCAAGGCTGCTTCCCCACTCTGAACTTTAGGGTACAAATGTGGGGGCCTGCATGAAAACTGCTAAGCTTAACTACCAGCTTAGATCTGGTCCACTGCCACCATTCCCAAGTGGATTCCCTTCCCTGGGAAGCCTTGAGAAACCTTTCACCAATTCCCTGGTGAATACAGATCCAACCCCCTTGGATCTAAAAACAAGGAGAATTAACCATCCCCCTCCTTCCTCCCACCAACTCCTGGTGGATCAAGATCCAAACCTCTTGGATCTTAAAACAAGGAGAAATCAATCAGGTTCTTAAAAAGAAGGCTTTTAATTAAAGAAAAAAGGTAAAAAACATCTCTGTAAAATCAGGATGGAAAATAACTTTACAGGGTAATCAAACTTAAAGAGCAATAGGCCAGAGCAAAACGCTGCGTTAGAAATCGGATTCAAAGTACAGCAAACAGAGGTAAACACTCTAGTAAAAGGTACATTTATATGTTGAGGAAACAAAGTAAAAACTAACACGCCTTGCCTGGCTGTTTACTTACAAGTTTGAAATCTGAGAGACTTGTTCAGAAAGATGTGGAGAACCTGGATTGATGTCTGGTCCCTCTCAGTCCCAAGAGCGAATGACTTCCCAAACAAAGAGCACAAACAAAAGCCTTCCCCCCACCAAGATTTGAAAGTATTTTGTCCCCTTATTGGTCCTTTGGGTCAGGTGTCAGCCAGGTTATCTGAGCTTCTTAACCCTTTACAGGTAAAAGGATTTTGGAGTCTCTGGCCAGGAGGGATTTTATAGTACTGTACACAGCAGAGCTGTTACCCTTCCCTTTATAGTTATGACAACTCTGGTTATACAGTGCTCTGTATACATCTGTGAAGCAGGAGTGATGAAACCCCATGTAACAGACGGGGTCCAGCCCCAGTGAGCACCAGCCTGGTCCTGGGGTGTGGGGGTGGGAGGGCGACATGGAGAGCAGTTTGGTCCGATGCAGGGCACTGCTGCCAGGTGGCTCATGGGGAGGGGCGGGGGTGGGCTGTGGCATATGAAGAGTTCAGGTTGTTTTGGGAGGGGAGGGGTAGCCATGTTCAGGGGGGAGTTGGGGTGTGGGTGGGACCCCAAGTTGGGGGGAAATGGTGCAGGGGAACCCTGGGTTTGGCAGGGAGCCCCCAGGCAGCAAAACGGCTGAGCGAGCTGGCTGCCCGGGACAGGCTGAGGATGTCCCCGCTTGCAGCGTCATGCTCCAGCCTGGCGAGGGATGGCTGGCTGGGGAGGGCACCAAGCGCAGCCTGCAATGGGCAGAGTGGGGGGTGGGGGTGGCTCCCAGTACGGACAGCGGAGATGGGAGGCGGGAAGGGGAGAGGTCAGTGCCCTGGGCAGGGGGATTCCCCCGCTCCCCCACTGCAAAACAGCACACCCCCACCTCACCACCAGCAACCGAGATGGAGAGGACAGATTAGTGCACGGGGGGGGGGGGGGGGCAGGGGTCCCTGATACTCCCAACTGCAAAATAGCAACCCCCTCCCCCCGTCTGCACCCCAGATGCTGAGGAGGGAGGAGGAAACCTTCCAGCTGCACCTCAGCGGCTCCCAGCTTCCCTTCCCCTGAAAACATCCCTCTTTCCAAACCTGCCCCCCAAACTCCCCCCTACGCACACTCTCCATGCAGGCTCTGTCAGGAAGGCCAATTAGACAGGGCCTTGTGTCCTGGGGATGCACTGAAGGGCCATGGTCAGGAGGGGACTGGAAAGATGCAGTTTTGGGGGGGGCAATGCCCGTTCACATTCCCCCCCATCTTCACCCCTGCCAGTGGACCAGCCAGGGCTACGTCATGGCCCATCTTTGGGCTACAGCCCACGATTTGGAAGCCCTGCCCGAGGGTGAACTTCATCAGGCCCAGCTGACTTGTTCTTTAGCCTGTTCTTTCCGTGTTCGGGGGGATGGGGGGGGGGTGCTCCTGCCCCTGGCTGTTAGCATTAATGGTGTTCAGCATCTGGTCACAATGAACTTTGATTGAAGTGACTGAAGCCAAACAGGCAGGAAATGCTCAGAGATGCTCAGAGGACGTCAGCCTGACAGATAAATACACTGCTAGGAGCTGGATTATACCATGTTATGGGTGGAGTTAAAATCTCATTGACACAGCTGTGAGGATGCACTCTTCATTTAAAACAGCTGGAAGCAACAGGTAAGGGGGCCTCGTGTAGAACAAGCCATGATGGCATGTACCCAGAAACTAGCCCCAGGTGGGCAGAGGATGCCACCGAGTATCGTTCTGAGCTGGTGCGTGTGTGACAGAGACAAGCCGGGCAGTGCAGCCAGGACACGGAGGCAGAGCAGGAAAGCCAAGCAGAGCCTGTGAGCATGGTGTGATCTTGGGAGGAGCATAGAGAGCTTTTGGGCCAGGTGCTGGCTAAAGAGGCTTGGAGCTGAGAGCAGGGAGGCTAATCCCTGCTGTTGGTTCCTGCTGTGTTTGGAGAAGCAGGACTCTGTATGTTCCTTGTCAGTAAACAAGACATCAAAAAATTACCAGACTCCATTGCCAATTTCTGCTCCCCACTGGAACATCCCCAGGGCCCCAAACTTTGACTAGCCCCTTGGGTTGAAGAGGGACACCAATATCTTTATTGTGTGGTTTCGTTGCATGTCTATCTAATCTCAGTGGTTTATCAGCAACTAATTACTGTTGCAATGTTTTCTCATGTAATAACCATATTTATTAAAAACACAGAGGGCAGGTTTTTGAACCCAAACTCACCACTGCTAATACATGGAGAATTCAGATGTAAAGTCCTGGCTTTGAGTCATCCCCCATTTAAATGCTCAATGACAGTTGCTAGAAATCCAGTGTCATGATTCATTGATCACTAATGCCAAGGGGCAGTGGCAGGGCTGGGAGAAGCAGAGGTTAATGTGGGTCTAAAGTCGTAGTGAGTGACATGGCTTCCAGCGAGGCAGAGTGGAAGCGGGGGTCCAGTTATACACACCAATCACGCTTTTCGTGTCATTCGAACGCACCGGCGGGGTCGGCTCTCAGCATTTATTCCAGGGGATTTACCATGCAGAAGCCAACAGGAAGGGAGTGAGCAGAGTAGAGGCATTGCAGGGACTGCACTGATTAGGTGGGGGCTGGCGCGCCGTGTCTGATCTAATATTGTCTCCCCTTCTCAGCGGCGCCGGCTCCCAAGGACGATGGGCTCCTCCTGCCGGACCCCAGCACACGTCTGTTGGCTTAACCAGGATGAGGGAAGACCTGCACTCCCCACTCTTACAGAACCCTGCCCAGTAGATGTAGCCTTTCCCATTGAGCAGGACGTTCTGACACTTGTCATACCACCAGCCTCCATAGCTACTTGCGCAATTCCCACTGGCCTGGTCCTGATCCTTGTCAGTCGTGCTGAACTTCATGTTGTCGTGTATGCCCCCCAGGCCGGAGTGGTAGGTGGTGAGATAGTCCTCGCCGTCCCCAGAGTACCTGCCCAGCCTCAGCGGGTACCCGCTGGGCTCATCCTCGACACTGAAGATGTCGTACTGTGCGTAGCGGGTGTTGTTGGATTTCTCCTCCACGACAAAGCGGACCTTGTAGATGTTCTGCCGCGTGAGCAGGGACAGGTACTCGTTGCCCAGCCAGTAATCCTGCTGCACGTTCCCAAAGCCGTACTTGTAGGTGCTCCAGGACTCCTTCCAGGTGATCTCTGTGTTGTAAGAATTTCTCTGGACAACGGTCCAGCCTTTGCCTTCGGTGTCCATGTCACACCACACCACTCGAGGGGGAGAGCCTGCCGGCTGGATGACATGGACCCCGCTGGGGCTGTCCCTGGGGATGTTGCTGCAGTCTTTGGGGAACCCTGAAATGCCACGAACATCAGGTTAAGGGGGCGGGGGGGAGGGGAGGGAGAGAGAGAGAGCGCGCGCTAGCTAGCTCAATCAAATCAGCCTGGGGTAACTGGAGGCTGGGTTTTTAGAGACAGGTCCTGTGTATTTCACAATACTACAGCCACAGAATCCGCCCCGGCCATTCCTGGCCACAGAATCCCGTTCCAGATCTTACACTTTCATTTTACCAATAAAATAAAATAAGAATAGTTTCTTGCTCTGCTGGTTTTGAAGAAACCTTGAAGAGATGAATCAAGTGTAAACCAAGGCTCTGTATCCTTCCTGAGTCCGTACTGCTGAAGAAATCGTTTGGGGAGGGTGGGGGAGACGCTGCCAGATCCATCTCAGCGAATGTCAATTATGAAACCCATCAGTGACAATTTAAATGGGAGTTTTCAAAGAGCCTAAGGGAGTTTGACACCCGACTGTGATTGGAATTCAGTGGGATTTAGGCACCCAACTCCCTGTGGTGCCTTTGAAAATTCCAGACATCCTATCGAGGGGCTTGTCTTTGGGGCGGAAATTGTCCCGAACTATCCTGGTAGAATGAAAGCACTGTGGTTATACTGCTCCTCCCCTCCCCAGCGTCATCCCTCGAGCCTGAGCCCCCCCAGCTCCCCTACCCCCCAGACAATCCCCCTGTGTGCCCCACCCCCATAGCTGAGCCGAGGGGGAGGAGCTGCTGAGCTCTGCGGGGGCAGGGGCTCAGGGCCACCTCTGGAGCTGGTTCGGCCCCTGGCCTGCCTGGGCAAGCCCCTGAGCAGCTCCCAGAGCCGCTGGAGATGTGGGGAGAAGGGAATGAAAACCCCTGACAAGGAGGAACTGGCTCTCCCTGCTGCCTGGACTCTGGGCGCAAGGCTTCTAGGCATCAGCGAGAGATCCCCAGCTGTTAGCCGGGGCTAGCCCTAGTATAGGAGTTGGTGAGATTGAAGGGTAGAACTCCCAGCCAATTTGCGGGGGGGGTGCCTGGTTCCCACACGCTGCCCTGCGGTTGGCACCAGCGCTCTTCAGTCACTGCCGGGGGCTTGGCAGCCGTTACCGGAGAAAGGGATAACGAAGCTGTGGAAAGCAAACAGCCAGTCGAGCAGCACCTCCCCCACCCCGGCTGGCCCATTCCCAGGCGCTGGAGGCCTGCGAATGGGAGTAGTGGGGTCACTAGCGCAGGCCGGCCTTGCGATCCCTTCGGAGAACTCAGCGTTTCTTTGGGCCCAGCGCTGGCGGGGGGGCTGGAAGGTGCATTCAGTGGATAAGTGGATCTAGGGGTGACCCCGGCATGGAGGAGAGGAGCAGAATCAGGCCCACGATGCCCTGATCTCGGATATGGCAGATGATAGAAGCTCTCCGACGGGTTCTCTACTCACCCCTCTCGACCTTCTTGTGGGCCAGGGCCCCGTTGCCCTGCACGGGGGCTACGCAAAGGAGCGCCATCATGGACAGCGCAGACAGAAGCAGGAGAGAGCTGGACTGGAAGCCTGCAGGGGACAGAAACCGCTGGACATGAGACCAGGAGAGAGTTTCACAAGTGCCTAAATCCCACTAGACGTCACTGGGATTTAGGCACTTAAGTGACTTAGCCACTCTTGAAAATGTTACCCTTAGACGCTAAGGCCAGAGTTTTCAGAGGGCTCAACTACTGGGCCAGATTTTCAGAAGAGCTCAGCTCCCAGGTAGGCACCACAGGACATGGCTGGATGTTCAAAGGGGCTCAGCATGGGGGGGGGGGAAGTCTCTGGAGATGGGGTGAAGCCCACCATTCACCTCTCCCCCGGCCCGGCCACTGTCTCCATCTCTGCAGCCGGCCCGATTAGCACACAGCGGGGACCCAGCTGCATGGTAAAAACCATTCAAAGATTGCGGCTCCGATGGCCTGGGTCCCGGGCGGGTCAGGGCCGGCTGGAGCGCTCCCTGTGGTGGGGAAGGAGCTGCCTCCTCTCTCCCCGCGCTGCACCGCTGCAAGGGGAGTGCTGCTCGGAGCAACCCCCTCTGTCCCAGCTCCCCCCGTCCACAGTCACTACCACCAGCCGGAGGGCAGTGCCCGCTCACCCACACAGAGACAGCAGCTGGGCAGCCTCCGGCAGGGCTCTGCCCCCCTCAGATGAGTGCCAGGTGAGAGGGACCCAGGGCACAGAGCTGCTGTGTGCCCCACGCCAGGCATGCTGCCCCCTGCACTGCAGCCCAGCAGCCCAGAGGGGGACACGCTGCTGACACTGCAGCTGTTCTGTGGGCCCAGCTCAGGCCAGGCTTAAAGTGGGCAGAGTCGCCAGGGGCCACAGTCCTGGCCAAAAAGAGTTCAAAATGGAGCCGGGTCCCTGAGGGGTGCACTGGAAGCGCTGCCCTAGCAAGGGCATGGCCATTTATTTCAGCCGGGATTAACATAGACACCCCTCCCCCGCCCCACACATGCTTTTCCCAGGCCACCTTCAGCACTCAGCGCAGGGATTCACAATGACCTTGCCGGGATCAGCAGCCCAGAGCAATCCAGACTCTTGGACAGAAACCGGCTCATTCACCCCCCCCCCCCCAGGTATATCTATCCCGGCCCTGGTATTACATCTTGTGTAGCTACAGCCCACAGAACGCAGAGCACGGCATATGCAGCCCCCAATGCGAAATAGGTTGAGAACCCTACAGCAGAGGCTCACGTGTGAAGCTCCAGAGGTCCCAAGTTTGATTACAGCTGCTGCCGGCCCATGACAGTTGCAAAATGGCAGCTTTTTGTGGGGTGAGGCGGGTTGGGGCGGGGTGTGTGTGTATGTGTCAAACCAGAACAGGCTAAAGCCGCACTGTCCTCCCTTTTGGACTACATGGGACCCCAGCTACCTTTCAGCGCCTCATGGATAAGCTACTACACCCCCATAATCATTATGCTGCTGCCTACCTGGACGATGTGGTCATTCATACCCCAGACTGGGAAACCCACCTCGAAGGTGGAGGCAGTCCTCAATACCTTCAGGCGAGCTGGCCTTACAGCTAACCCTGCTAAGTGTGCTGTAGGGTTTACGGAGGCCAAATATCTTGGCTACATTGTGGGAAAAGGTTTGGTAAAACCCCAACTGAACAAGTTAGAGGCCATCCAAAATTGGCCCCGACCACATCGCAAGAAACAAGTCCGGGCATTCCTAGGTGTGGTGGGGTATTACCGACGATTTAGCCCCCACTTTGCCACAAGGGCAAGCCCCCTGACAGACCTACTGAAAGCCCACGGACCTGATCTGGTGAGATGGTCTGACGGAGCAGAGAGAGCGTTCACAGACCTACAGACTGCCCTCTGCAGTAACCCCGTACTGATAGCCCCAGATTTTACCAAGGAATTTATCCTGCAGACGGATGCATCGGAAGTAGGGTTAGGGGCCGTTCTATCACAGATGGTTGGGGAAGAGGAACATCCAGTTCTCTACCTCAGTAGGAAACTCCTTCCGAGGGAACAAAAATATGCTGTGGTGGAGAGAGAGTACCTCGCTGTAAAATGGGCCATGGAAACGTTGCGCTACTACCTGCTCGGGTGCAGATTTGTCCTCGTGACCGACCATGCCCCTCTTCAATGGATGCAACGGAACAAGGAGAAGAACACTAGGGTGACCAGGTGGTTCTTATCCCTCCAACCTTTCCAGTTCCATGTGCAACACAGAGCAGGGAGCCATCACGGTAATGCCGATGGCTTGTCACGTGTGCACTGTCTGGCGTCCCAAGCTGCCCAACCCCTTGGTGTTGAGCAGGGGGGAGGGATATGTGACAGACCCAGACAAGTGGGGTACAGAAGCCTTGTAGAAGGCAAATATACTGGCCATTGGATGAATAGTTTTCTGTTCTCTGAGTGACCAGAGCAGGGGCTGCACTAGAACAAGCAGGAACTTTCTTGAACCAATTTAAGGCAGGCAGGCTAATTAGGACACCTGGAGTCAATTAAGAAGAACCTGCTAGACTCAATTAAGGCAGGCTAATCAGGGCACCTGGGTTTAAAAAGGAGCTCACGTCAGTTTGTGGTGGTGTGTGTGAGGATCTGGGAGCAAGAGGCACTAGGAGCTGAGAGCGAGAAGGCGTACTGCTGGGAGATCCTTTTTTAAGAACATTATTGGATTTCTGTGTTTTAAGAAGTCTGTGCATGTTTTTCAGTTAGCTGGTGGCAGCAGCTGATTTCTTTTCCTTTTTTCAGTTCTTCCCCAGACAAGGGGGGAAGAGTTCGGGGGTACCCCACAGGAAGGAATTCCCAAGCGCGCCTTCCTGGGCTCTCAAAGGGGTGGCAGCATTTACCAATCCACGGCCAGGGGGATCTGTAACCTTGGGAGTTTAATACAAGCCTGGAGTGGCCAGTATTAATTTTTAGAGTCCTTGTGGACCCTCCCCCCCTTCTGCACTCAAAGTGCCAGCGTGGGGAATCAGCCTTGACAGCATCCCAGCTGGGGAAGTTTCCCATTAGCCTGGCTCCCCAGACCAGGAGAGACCGGCCCAGGGCAGTGTGCAATGCCCAGTGATACGAACGCCCACAGTGACTGTCCTGCAGCACGGGGCAAACGTCTCAGGCCCCAGAGCCTTGGTACCTCCTCTGCCCCCAAGAGGAGACTAACGAAAAATAATTCCCCCAAATGAGGTAAACAGCCCCATGACTTGCAAAAGCAAAGAAAATACAGGAGTTGGGTCACCATCTCCTTGTGCTTAGATCAGGGGGCTGGAGCCAGGACTCCTGGGTTCTAGCCCTAGATTTGCTGCTTCCAGGGCAAATCACTGGGGGCAGTGAGGCTGTAGGAGTGCCAGGGGTTGTTGTGGTGTCCCTCCCCGCAAAGGGAGAGGGGCGGGAAGGGGTTAATTCATGAAATCCAGAAAGTGATTAAAGTTCCCAGCCGGACAGACAAGTCCCCGAGCTCCAGGAAGGGGTCTCGGGCCTGGGGGCTGCAGGTCCGACTAGAGCTAAGGGCGCTGCTGGGACACTGTGTGTAGTGGGGGGCTGAGAGCCCCTGACCCGAACTGTGACCCCTTCCCCTAGTGCCACCGCCCCCAGCCCGGGGGTGCGGCCCCCCGCGAGTTCCAGCCTCGGAACACACGGACCAGCTGACCCCAGAGAGGCGGGGCCAGAGACCGGCCGAGCTAATGGCGGCTCCGCCCATTACAGCCCCGGGGCCCAGGTCTCATCCCGCCCCCGCCCCCCCCGGCTCAGACATTCGGTTCCCCTTCGCCAGCCGGCCCAGCGGGTTCTGCCCAGCGACCGGTGACGGAGGCGGGGCTGCGCGCCGCTATTGGCGGGATGGTCCCCTCTCAGCCAATCCCTGCAGACTGGAGGCTCACACGGCCAGTAGCTGGGAGCTGGAGTCCGGTCTCAGCGCCCCGCGGGGTTCTCGGGTTGTGGGGCCGAGACCGGGCTGGGGGATGCAGGGAGGGGGGAGCTGGGTGTTGGGGGTCAGCCGGGCTGGGGGGTGCAGGGAGTTGGGTGTCGGGGGAGGGGCAGTCGGGCTGGGGGGCGCAGGGAGGGGGGAGCTGGGTGTCGGGGGAGGGGCAGTCGGGCTGGGGGGCGCAGGGAGGGGGGAGCTGGGTGTCGGGGGGCAGTCGGGCCCGAGGGTGCAGGGAGGGGGGAGCTGGGTGTGGGGGGGCAGTCGGGCTGCAGGGGTGCAGGGAGGGGGGAGCTGGGTGTGTGGGGGGGCAGTCGGGCTGGGGGGTGCAGGGAGAGGGGAGCTGGGTGTGGGGGGGCAGTTCTGGGCTCTGCGTTCAGAGGTGTCAGGATAACCACACCGCTCCCCCCAGCACTGAGCGGTCACTGACGTGGAACGGTGACGTTGCTATAGTGACTGGGGGGGTCCTGGCCCCCTTGTGCCAGGTGCTGCCAGGGTCACTGCTGGGACACTGTGTGTAGTGGGGTGCTGAGAGCCACTGAACTGTAACCCCTTCATCTAATGCCAACCTCACCCAGCCAGGGGGTGAGGCTTCGTTGGGGCCAGAGCAGCTCAGCAGCCCGTATTGATCCGGGTGAGGGTGCGGGGTGGATTTGGGGTTTGTTTAAAATGGCTTAAGGCACATTGGTGCCCTTGTGACACCTCAGTAACCGGTGTGGTTTGACCTAAACAGGGTTAGGCCCCAGTGCAGCCTGGCCCTACTGGGTCATAGAATCATAGAAGATAAGGGTTGGAAGAGGGGAAAAGGACACTGCCCAACTTACTTGGGGTTTGCAAGAAGGCTGGCTAACCTAGTGAGGAGGGCTTTAAACTAGGTTCGTTGGCGGGGGGCGGGGGGGTAAGAAGACCAAAGCCCTGAGGGAAGTGGGATACCAGGAGGAAGCACGAGCAGGAGAGCACAAGAGAGGAGGACTCGTGCTTCACACTGAGAAAGCAGGACGATCAGCGAGTTATCTTAAGTGCCTATACACAAATGCAAGAAGCCTGGGAAACAAGCAGGGAGAACTGGAAGTCCTGGCACAGTCAAGGAATTATGATGTGATTGGAATAACAGAGACTTGGTGGGATAACTCACATGATTGGAGCACTGTCATGGATGGATATAAACTGTTCAGGAAGGACAGGCAGGGCAGAAAAGGTGGGGGAGTTGCGTTGTATGTAAGAGAGGAGTATGACTGCTCAGAGCTCCAGTATGAAACTGCAGATAAACCTGAGAGTCTCTGGATTCAGTTTAGAAGTGTGAGCAACAAGGGTGATGTCATGGTGGGAGTCTGCTATAGACCACCAGACCAGGGGGATGAGGTGGACGAGGCTTTCTTCTGGCAACTAACAGAAGTTACTAGATCGCAGGCCCTGGTTCTCATGGGGGACTTCAGTCACCCCGATATCTGCTGGGAGAGCAATACAGCAGTGCACAGACAATCCAGGAAGTTTTTGGAAAGTGTAGGGGACAATTTCCTGGTGCAAGTGCTGGAGGAACCAATTAGGGGCAGAGCTCTTCTTGACCTGCTGCTCACAAACCGGGAAGAATTAGTAGGGGAAGCAAAAGTAGATGGGAACCTGGGAGCAGTGACTATGAGATGGTCGAGTTCAGGATCCTGACACAAGGAAGAAAGGAGAGCAGCAGAATACGGACCCTGAACTTCAGAAAAGCAGACTTTGACTCCTTCAGGGAACTAATGGGCAAGGTCCCCTGGGAGACTAACATGAAGGGGAAAGGAATCCAGGAGAGCTGGCTATATTTTAAAGAATCCTTATTGAGGTTGCAGGAGCAAACCATCCCGATGTGCAGAAAGAATAGTAAATATGGCAGGCGACCAACTTAGCTTAACAGTGAAATCCTTGCTGATCTTAAACACAAAAAAGAAGCTTACAAGAAGTGGAAGATTGGACAAATGACCAGGGAGGAGTATAAAAATATTGCTCAGGCATGCAGGAGTGAAATCAGGAAGGCCAAATCACACTTGGAGTTGCAGATAGCAAGGGATGTTAAGAGTAACAAGAAGGGTTTTTTACAGCTATGTTAGCAACAAGAAAAAGGTCAAGGAAAGTGTGGGCCCCTTACTGAATGGGGAGGCAACCTAGTGACAGAGGATGTGGAAAAAGCTAATGTACTCAATGCTTTTTTTGCCTCTGTTTTCACGAACAAGGTCAGCTCCCAGACTACTGCACCAGGCAGCACGGTATGGGGAGGAGGTGATCAGCCCTCTGTGGAGAAAGAAGTGGTTCAGGACTATTTATAAAAGCTGGACGAGCACAAGTCCATGGGGCCGGATGCACCGCATCCGAGGATGTTAAATGAGTTGGCTGATGTGATTGCAGAGTCATTGGCCATGATCTTTGAAAAATCATGGCAATCGGGGGAGGTCCCGGATGATTGGAAAAAGGCTAATGTAGTGCCCATCTTTAAAAAAGGGAAGAAGGAAGATCCGGGGAACTACAGGCCAATCAGCCTCACCTCAGTCCCTGGAAAAATCATGGAGCAGGTCCCTCAAGGAGTCAATTCTGAAGCACTTGGAGGAGAGGAAAGTGATCAAGAACAGTAGCATGGATTCGCCAAGGGCAAGTCATGCCTGACTAACCTAATTGCCTTCTATGATGAGTTAACTGGCTCTGTGGATGAGGGGAAAGCAGTGGACATGTTATTGTTTGACTTTAGGAAAGCTTTTCATACAGTCTCCCACAGTATTCTTGTCAGCAAGTTAAAGAAGTATGGACTGGATGAATGGACTGTAAGGTGAATAGAAAGCTGGCTAGATCATCGGGCTCAACAGTGATCAATGGCTCCATGTCTAGTTAGCGGCCAGTATCAAGCGGAGTGCCCCAAGCGTCAGTCTTGGGGCCGGTTTTGTTCAACATCTTCATTAATGATCTGGAGGATAGCATGGATTGCACCCTCAGCAAGTTTGCAGATGACACTAAACTGGGAGGAGTGGTTGATACGCTGGAGGTAGGAATAGGATACAGAGGGACCTTGACAAATTAGAGGATTGGGCCAAAGGAAATCTGATGAAGTTCAGCAAAGACAAGTGCAGAGTCCTGCACTTAGGACGGAAGAATCCCATGCACTGCTACAGACTAGGGACCGATTTCCTACGCAGCAGTTCTGGGAAAAGGACCTAGGGGTTACAGCGGATGAGAAACTGGATATGAGTCAACAGTGTGCCCTTGTTAGCTTTTTTGGCAACATCCTTTTGGGTTGTATAAGTAGGAGCATTGCCAGCAGATCGTGGGACATGATCATTCCCCTCTATTCGGCATTGGTGAGGCCTCATCTGGAGTACTGTGTCCATTTTGGGGCCCCACATTACAAGAAGAATGTGCAAAAATTGGACAGAGTCCAACGGAGGCCAACAAAAATGATAAGGGGGCTGGAGTACATGACTTATGAGGAGAGGCTAAGGGAACTGGGCTTATTTAGTCTGCAGAAGAGAAGAATGGGGGGGGATTTGATAGCTGCTTTCAACTACCTGAAAGGGGGTTCCAAAGAGGATGGATCTAGACTGTTCTCAGTGGTAGCCGATGACCAAACAAGGAGTAATGGTCTCAAGTTGCAGTGGGGGAGGTCTCGTTTGGATATTAGGAAAAACTTTTTCACTAGGAGGGTGGTAAAGCACTGGAATGGGTTACCTGGGGAGCTGGTGGAATCTCCATCATTAGAAGGTTTTTAAGGCCCTTCTTGACAAATCCCTGGCTGGGATGATTTAGTTGGTGTTGGTCCTTCTTTGAGCAGGGCATTGGACTAGATGACCTCCCAGGTCTCCTCAAACCCTAATCTTCTATGATTCTATGATCTTACAAAACTGGGTGACTGGGCAATAAAATGGTAGGTGAAATTCCGTGTGGATAAATGCAAAGTAATGCACATTTGAAAACATAATCCCAGTTTATACATATAAAGTGGTGGGATCTAAATTAGCTGTTACCACTCGAGAGATCTTGGAGTCATTGTGGATAGTTCTCTGAAAACATGCACTCAATGTGGAGTTTCAGAGGGGTAGCCATGTTAGTTTGTTTCTGCAAAAACAAAGGGGAGTCCCATGGCACCTTAAAGACTAACAAATTTATTTGGGCATAAGTTTTCGTGGGCTGGAACCCACTTTGTCAGATGCATACACGAAAGCTTAGTCTTTAAGGTACCACAGGACTCCTTGTTTTTTCAATGCGCAGTGGCAATCAAATAAGCTAACAGAATGTTGAGAATCATTAGGAAAGTGATTGATAGTAAGACAGAAAATATCATATTGCCTCTATATAAATCCATGGTATGCCCACATCTTGAATACTGCATGCAGATGTAGTCATTCCATCAGAAAAAAGAAATATTGGAATTGGAAAAAGTACAGAAAAGGGGAACAAAAATGATTAGGGGTATGGAATGGCTGCTACATGAGGAGAGATTAATAAGACTGGAACTTTTCAGCTTGGAAAAGAGATGACTGGGGGGGATATAATGAAATTCTATCTTTCCACAGAGGTTGCAGAAGTCATGGGATCTGTGACTTCCAGCAAACTCCATGACTTCAGAACACGGCGGCCGGAAGCTGTGCGGTCCCCCTGCCACCTGTAGCAGCCAGGAGCGGTGGGGCGGCCTCCGTGGGTTGTGGGGGAACCAACCGCTCCAAGTTGCTGTGGGTGGCAGGGGGACCTGGAGCTCTGAGTGGGCTGCAGTTGCCTAGCCCGTGGGTGGTGTGTGGGTCACGCAGCTGAGCTCCCCATTTTGCCATGGATATTTTTAGTAAAAGTCACGGATGGGTCACGGGCTTCCGTGAGCTTTTCTTCGTTGCCCAGGACCTGTCCAGGTCTTATACTACAAATATCCATGAGAAAATCATAGTCTTAATCAAGACTGGTTTGGAGAAAGTGAATACCGAAGTGTTGTTTACCCCTTCACATAACACAAGAACTAGGGGTCACCCAAATAAATTAATAGGCAGCAGGTCTTTAAAACAAACAAAAGGAAGTATTTCTTCACACAACACACAGTCAACCAGTGGAACTCCTTTCCAGAGGACGTTGTGAAGGTCAAGACTATAACACGATTCAAAAAAGATCTAGCTAAGTTTATGGAGGATAGGTCCACCAATGGCTATTGGTCAGGATGGGCAGGGATGCTGTCCCTAGCCTCTGTTTGCCAGAAGCTGGGAATGGGCGACAGAGGATGGATCACTTGATAATTCCCTGTTCTGTTCATTCCCTCTGGGGCACCAGGCATTGGCCACTGTCAGAAGACAGGAGACTGGGCTAGATGCGCCTTTGGTCTGACCCAGTCTGGCCGTTCTTATGTTCTGAATAAATTACAGTAAATTCTGTGCACAGCCGGTGTCGTGGCTCCCACCTGTAGCTTGGACACATTCCCCTGTCCACCTTGCCTTCCCCAGCTTCAGCTCGTGCATCTCCTCTCCCCCAGTCCTCCTGCCCCACCCTCTCCCATAACACCCCCTTCCTTTTCCCCACACCGCACTCCAGCCCTGCCCCTCCTCCTGGGCCCCCTCTCCTGCCTCACACTCCCCTGTACCCCCAGTACACTGTCCCCATATGCTCCCGTACTCCTCACATGCTCCAGCCCCCCTGTACCTCCCTACCCCTTCCTCTCCTCACTCCCCCTCCAGCCCTGCCTCCCTTTCTCCTTCTACCCCACTGTCTCTTTCTCCCCGGTCAGGCCGTTCTGTGAGCCCTTCCCCAGATCTCCCTCCCATGGGAGCCCTCCTAAGGGATGGCGCTGCCTCTCGCATATTGCCAGGGGCTCCTGGCAGGGTCTGGTTTGGTCTGACTCTCCCCTCCCCCAATCTCCCCCCTCAGGCCTGCACTCCAGGCGCATTTTGGACACTGTGGTGTCGGAGCCTGCCCCGGGGCTGCCCTGGTACAGCCGTGTTGTGTATGTGGACGATCAGCTCACCTATGTCTACACCAGTGGGACGAAGAGGGAGGAGCCCTACACACTGTGGATGGCGCAGAACGAGGGTTCGGAGTTCTGGGACGAGGTGACCTGGTGGGGACAGCGCTTCCAGAAATGGTACAACGTGAGTCTGAACACCCTGAGTCAGCTCTACAACCGGACCGAGGGTGAGTGAAGGACACAACACGACCTAGGGATGCAGGGAAATGGGGTGGGGGTTGGGAGTGTGGTTGATGTAAACAGGGTGAAGGGACACCGGGATGTGTGTTGGGGATGGGGGGAGGGGACAGAGCCCGAAGGCGCATTTTCTCGCTGGAGTCAGTGTGAATGTGGGGGACAAAGGGATATGGGATGGGGGGAGGGGCTGCAGGATGGAGGGTCCATGCGAAAGAGATTTTTTGACACCCTCCAAAGTGGGACTCTCAGATTGTCCCCTCCCCAAACAGCCCAGACTTCTGCTACCAGTCCCACTTGCAGCTGCCTCTGCTGCCCTTCGGGGGGCCCCCTCCCACCCCCGCCCTTTCCCAGACATATATTTCCCAGACAGAGTGGCAGAGGTGCAAAAGCCAGAAGTTCCCAGCAGACCCGGCTAGTCCGACCTCCTGGTGACGCAGGCCAGAGAATCGCACCCAGCGATTTCTGGACAGGGGGGTTTGTTCCTCCTGGCTACAACAGTGACTCTGTCAGACCCTAGAGCTAGAACAGGGTTCTGAGACGTCTTGTCTCAATTCCCAGATATCGAATGATGGGGAACCCCAATATCGACAGCCCCAAGTGTTCAGACATCACGAGTCAGACCCCCAAAATCCTGAGTTTGGCTTAAGCGTTGTAAGTATTTTGGGAATAATACTGGAGCTTATTTTTATTTGCCCTCTGGTTTGAGCCCTTAGGGGACACATTTCTGGGGTTTTCCCTGCTGCTAGAAGGACTAGAAGTTATTGCTGTAAGAAAAGAGAGCTGAGACTTTCCCCTAATCCCATGAGTCCAGGAACTGGGGAGTTATTAAAACCACCCACTATCATGAAACGCACAGTAAAGTCACAAGAGCAGGCAGTGCTGCATTCACCCCAGCCCTGGGGAGAAGCTGCTCACCAGTGAGCCTCCTTCATTGTTCACTTTGTCTTATTTCCAGAGTGAGTTTATCTCAGGTCAGACTCCGCAGAGTGTCATCAACTTGGGCTGGAGAGTTAGTGAGAGAATCAGCCCCTGCAACGTGCAGATTTCAGAGTAGCAGCCGTGTTAGTCTGTATCCGCAAAAAGAACAGGAGTACTTGTGGCACCTTAGAGACTAACAAATTTATTAGAGCATAAGCTTTCGTGGACTACAGCTAAATTTGTTAGTCTCTAAGGTGCCACAAGTACTCCTGTTCTTTTTGCAACGTGCAGAGACTCCCGGGCTGCCTTACTCCTGGCAGCACAAACCCAGCACGGAGCCCCCGGGGTCAGGCAGGTTCCCCTGCACGCTATCGATAGACGTGTACAGAGCCGTTCTTCCTGCTCAGTCCCTGATGTGGGGGGCTGTAGTCACCTGGCCAGGCCCCCGATTGTGCTGTCTCACTTAGCACGGGAATGATCCATAAGCGTTCAGTGCCTGGCGCTGCTGAACTGTCCCTGGCAGGTGACGGTCTCTCTGACGTAATTGCTCCTCCCTTCCTGACAGGGGACTCGCGAGTGACAATCCCTGTTTCCCCCGTGTCAGTGGTACTGGCCTGTCGCATTGGTGCTCACCCAGGAGTGTCCCCAGCCCCTTGTTGTAGCACCTCCAATCCCTCCTGGCTCCCAGCACTGACAGCAGCAATGAGAACTAATTCCTGTCCTGCCCTGGACACCTGGGTTTCTGGTGGCCCTGCCCCAGGACTAAGCGACAGCGTGGAGGGTTGCCAAGTGTCTGCCCCCAGCCCGCCCCCTCTGTAGCTAGTTTAACCCTCTCCTGACTAGTCTCACCCATTGGTCCCCTGCTGCTGAGCCTGTCCAGCCTGACCTGTTCACACGGACACCAGCCTCCCCAGTGCTGAGAGAGGGGCTCCGCTCGCCTGCGCTGGGGAGCTGCTGTTCTGTTCCCACTGCCCCCTCCCCAAACCACTGTCCCTCCTGCCCTCCTCCCCCCATTTACCCCTCTTCCTCCCCCCATCCTGGGGCTGCCAGATCGCCAGAGACTGTCCTGAGTCCTGCATCTTGACCACCAAGTGTTCTCTCTAGCTGTGTCTGCCCCCAACACACACATGGGGGAATTCGGGGTCTGGTCCCTCTGAGACCACATCGGTGCCCTGTCACGGAGTGTGGGGGAACTCAGGGCCCTGCACCCCCGGCTTCCTGCGATTCACCATGACTCTTAGTCAGCCAGTAAAGCAGAAGGTTTATTTAGATGACAGGGACACAGTCCAAGACAGGTCTTGCAGGCACAGACCACAGGATACCCCTCAGTTAGGTCCATCTTGGGGTCCTCAGGCACCCCAGCCCCCTTGGGAGGTCAGAGCCCTCTCTGCTTCCCAGCCACCTCACCAGCCAGCTTCCGAGACTCTCCTTCAGCGACCCCTCCCACAGCCTTTGTTCAGTTTCCCAGGCAAAGGTCTCACCTGGCCTCTAACCCCTTCCTGGGTTCTCATGTTACATGCTCAGGTATTCTCCGTTGGTCAGTCTCCCATCCCCCCATTGCAGACTATCCTAGCCACGCTCCCCTGTCAGCATTCACAGACCACATTAAGAACAGTCCCAGTTTGTCACATGCCCCACCCTGCTTATCCCTGTGGAGTGCAGCACGGAGGAGAAGAGGGGTGGGTGGGGAGGGCTGACCCACCCCACTCCTCTCGGGCACCTGGCTTGGGATCTCTGCGTGTCTGTGACCAGCCGCCCTGCATCTCTCCAGATTCTCAGTGGTTCTCTCGTTACTCCATCCCTTTTCACCTCAGTTGTTTTCTCACTTTTTGACTTTAGTTGATTGGTATAAATCAGCAGTGTCCAATAGAAATTCGATGCTAGCCACACTGCTAGCCACACTTGTGGTTTTGAATTTTTCTTATTAGCCACATTACAAAAAAGCCACATGCATTAGCCACAATTCAATAGCCTATTAGCCACCTGTGGCTAGTGGCGAACGTATTGGACACCACTGATATAAATAGTTAGTTGGACTCTTCTAGCAGAGTTTCTTCTGCTCCTGAAACTGGGCATGTCTCGGTCTCCGGGCTTCAGACCCGGTGCCTCCTGTGGCAAGCCCATGGCTTTGAGCGACCTGCACTCCAGCTGTCTAAAGTGCTTGGATGAGACTCCTATTGCGGATCGCTGTCAGCTCTTCCACCAGTTCAGTCCACATCTGAAAAAGGACAGGGAGGCCAGGCTGAAGTTGTGATGGGTTTGGTCACAGAGACTCCCCTTGAGACTGTCACTCCATGTCCTGGGATACCACTGAGAATAACCCTCCTACCCGAACAGGTTTCCCTCCACTCCCGTCTTGCTGAGTTAGACACACCAGTCACCTCCAGCACAGACACAGAGGTTGGGCCACAGAAACAGATTCACTCAGCCCAGGGGCTTCTCAGTTAACAGGGACTTTCCCAGCACTCAGTATTCAACCTTTTTGGGAGCCCAAACCCCAAATAAATCCCTTTTACTCTGTATAAAGCTTATACAGGATAAATTCCTAAATTGTCCACCCTCTATAACACTGATAGAGAGAGATGCACAACTGTTTGCTCCCCCAGGTATTAATCATTTACTCTGGGTTTATTAATAAACAAAAGTGATTTTATTAAGTATAGAAAATAGGATTTAAGTGATTTCAAGTAATAGACAGAACAAAGTAAGTAACAGAGCAAATTGAAACAAAACACTGAAGTCTAAGCCTGATACATGAAGAAACTGATTACAGGAAATATCTCATCCTCAAAGATGTTCCAATAAGTTTACTTCACAGACTGGACTCTTTCCTAGTCTGGGCCCAATCCTTTCCCCTGGTACAGTCTTTGTTAGATCCAGCAGACATCTCATTTGATAAGCAGGGGTTTTCTCATGACTGGCACCCCCTTTTATAACTTTGGCACAAGGTGGGAATCTTTTCTCTTTCTGAGTCCCTGCCCCTCTTGCTAAATGGAAAAGTACCAGATTAAAGATGGATTTCACTACCAGGTGACATGGTCAAGTCTCCATTCCTCCTTGGTTGGCCCCTATGTACACAGGAAGGCTTTCAGGTAAATAAATCATGTACTATCAATTGCCCTAATCAATGGGAGCCATCAAGTTCCCAATGCCCCATTGACGGCCCTCATCTGGTGTGACTACAACAGTGATACAAGTTTCATATTTCCCCAATTCCAGACATAGAAATAATACATGAAAACAAATAGGATGAACATACTCAGTAGATTACAAGCTTTCTAATGACATCATACAAGAGAATATTGCATAAAGCATATTCCAGTTGCATCATATTCACATTCATAATCATATTTCCATAAAGTATGTGGAGTGCAATGTTACGATCCTTAATCCTGAGTGCCAAAGTGGGTCTCTGACCCATTCTAGACCTGCAACATCTCAAAGACTGAAGTTGTGCATTGTCTCCATCATTCCTTCCCTGGATGTAGGGGACTGGGACGCCACCCTCGATTTGAAAGATGCCTATTTCCACACCTCTATTTCCCGAGGCCACAGAATGTTTCTCGGGATCGTTGTGAACCAGACTCATTGCCAGTTTACCATCCTCCCGTTCAGCCTGTCAGCAGCCTAATGGGTCTTTATGAAATGCTGGTAATAGTGGCAGCCTTCCTGAGAAGGTGAGGGGTGCATGTGTATCTGTACCTCAGTGACGGGCTGGTCAATGACCAGTCCAATCCCAGATGAAAGCCAGCATCCACCTCGTCCAAACAACCTTTCGAGCACTGGGCCTGCTGATAAACGAGCAGAAGCCAACACTCCTCCCGGCTCAGAGGATAGTGTTTATCGGAGCGTTGCTCAATTCTACCCAGGCCAGGGCCTTCCTCCCAGGAGCCCGCTTCCAGTTAGTGTCGTCACAGGTCAAGGCCCACTCAGGCTGTTGGGTCACATGGGTCGCGTGCCTATACGAGGTGTGGTATGCGAGGTTGCACCTCAGACCCCTACAGGCTTGGCTGGCCTCAGTGTACCGGCCAAACAGCCATCATTTGGACTCGGTGCTCACAGTGCCTGCCCATCTTCGGCACCTCACGACACAAGGTCAGTGGTCCCGGCAGCAACTCTTGCTATGGATAAACGTCAGAGAGCTCAGAGCGGTTGGCCTAGCATGTCAGGTGTTGTTACCCACCATCGCAAGCAAGGTGGTGCAAGTTCTTACAGACCATATGGCAGCCATGTTTTACATCAACAGGCAGAGAGCGGCCCGCTCTTCTCCCCACTGTGTCAGGAGGCCATTTGCTTGTGGGAGTTCTTCATAAAGCACTCAATACACCTCAAAGCTTCTCCCCTTTTGGGAGCCCAGAACAAGCTGGCAACTCAGATCTTCTCACCATGAATGGTCCCTATGCCCCAACATAGCAAGGACCATTTTCCAGTGGT
Source organism: Chrysemys picta bellii (assembly GCF_011386835.1). Lineage (NCBI taxonomy): Eukaryota > Metazoa > Chordata > Testudines > Emydidae > Chrysemys > Chrysemys picta. The sequence goes on from NW_027052932.1 coordinate 89,891, forward strand.
GGGTACTCCCCTCGTAGACCTGTTCATGACCAGACAGAACAGGAAATGTCAGCCGTTCTGCTGTCTGTGTGACTGCAACCCGGGCTCACTCACAGATGTTGTCTTACTCCCTTGGAGAAATCACCTGTTCTGCGCCTTTCCCCTTCCCCCTCTCCCCCCAATTCCTTTTGTGCACAAGATCTTGCTGAAGATCAAGAGCGAAGGTTATTCTCACAGCCTCAGCCTGGCCACATCAGCACTAGTTTGGCTTATTTCTAGACCTGTCAGTAGCAACTCCAATGCCGCTCCCTCCCCTTCTGGACCTGATCTCGCAAGATCGCGGCCAAATGCTCCATCTGCCTGACAGGTCCATGTTTAAACCTGCAGAACTGGCCTGTTTGGAGCAGGTCTGCTAGGTTTTGCTAGGCAGTAGGAATCCAATTACCAGAGCTACTTACCTTGCCAAGTGGAAGCGTTTCTCCATTTGGTCTACCCTGCAAGGCCTCTCACCGGGGTGCCAGAATCTCCCTATGAGTGTGGGTGCCACCGGTGCTGAAACTGTAACTCCGCCTCTTCCCCAATTTCCCCACACACACCCCCTGCTTCACCTCTTCTCCTCAGGCTCTGCCCACTCCTCCCCTTCCCCTCCCCCCGCTCTCACCTGCTGCTAATGTGGCAGGGCCATGGCCCCTTGGTCCCCCTGTTCCGGCACCCCTGCCTCCTCACCCACTGAGTCATCTTTCAGATGAAGCAGATACTCCAGAACCGTCTGGGAACAGCCAGGTCTAGCGATTTCATCCGTTAAGGTACACCTAGGAGCGATCTCCGTATTCTACCCCTGCTGGGTGGTCAGTCAGGTTTTTCTCATGAAATGTCCATTCCCTTCCTCGAGGGCTTTGAAAGGCTGTTCCCACAAATCTGGGAACCCATCTGTGATAAATGAGTGGGGGTAGCACCCCAACCATTCAGTAGCTATAGAATCCTCCTTAGCAGCTGTACCCTAACTGCCTTACCTGTAAAGAGTTAAGAGGTAAGCTTAAAATGAGTTGGCACCTGAACAAGGGAACCAGTAAGGAAGCTGTACCCTCTCAAAGTGGGGAAAAGTGCTGGGTGTGTGGGTCTTTTGTTCTCTTGGCTGCAGAGGGACAGGGCAGTACTTATGCCGTAAAAAGCTCTGGGCCAGGTATGAAAAATCATCAGGATCATACCTAGAAACTACTCATTTGGAACCACCGATATGGAAGTTGTCAGGGTTCCCTCCCCACTCTAAACTCTAGGGTAAAGACGTGGGGACCCGCATGAAGAGCTCCTAAGCTTTTTCTACCAGCTTAGGTTAAAACCCCCAAGGTACAAAATTCCCTGCACCCTGAGAAATGCTTCTCTCACTGCCACCATCAAGTGTTTTAAACAGGAATCCGGGAAAGGAACCACTTGAAGTTCCCCTTCCCCCCAAAATACCCTCTCAAGACCGTACACCCCCTTTCCTGGGAAGCTTGAGAATAATCTCCTAACCAATTGGTTACACCGTGATCTAAAAATCCACTCCCGGGGTTTTAAAACCATAGAAAACAGTCAGGTTCTTAAAAGAAGGATTTCATTAAAACAAAGAAGGTAAAATCAGGATGGTAACTATTTTACAGGGTACTCAATTTCCAAACTCCGAGGGATTCCCCCTCTGGACAAAACCTTAAAGTTACAGAAAAAAACAGGAATAACCCCTCCTTCTAACACAGGGAAAGCTCACCAAGCAAAACAAACAGAAACCTACTCGCAATGCTGACTAAACTTACTTTAGAAAAGTGAGGTTTGGTGAGAAGATGACTGGTTGAGGAGATTGATTTTCTGCAGGTACTTCTTGTCTCCCAAGATCACTCTGACTCAGACAAAGAGCCACACACAAAGTCTTCTCCTCTCCCAAGATTTGAAAGTATCTTGTCCCCTTATTGGTCAGATGCCAGCCAGGTCAGGTGTCAGTCTGGCTACCTGAATTTCTTAATCCTTTACTGGTAAGAGGATTTTATAGCACTGCATCAGACCCTCTCCCCCGTCCCTTTATATTTATGACAGAAGTAGAACAAGAAATGTTCAGGTAGACACGATTAGGCCGATCTCTTTTTATGGCTTGTGGATTCCTGTGTGCTAACCCCACGTGCTTTTGTTTTGTTGTAACCTTTAAACTGGATCCCAAGAAAGCTACTCTTGGTGATTAATCCTTGCAGTTGCTCTTTTAAGATCTAGCAATAACCTAAGTTTTCCAAGGGTGTTTTCTTTCTTTTTTTTAAATAAAATTTCCTTCTTGTAAGAACATGACTGGATTTCTGTGTCTTATGAGGTAAAGAGGTTGTGCATATATTAATCAGCCAGTACAACCGCTGGGTTCTCCTTTTCTTTTGTTTCCTTTCTTGGCTTTCCCGAAGAAGGGGTGGAAAAGCCGAGGGGCCCCAGAAAAACTTCCCAAGAGAGTTCTTCTGGATTGGCAAAAGGCAGATTTTCACTTGGGTGGTGGCAGCATTACCAGGCTGGAGTGGCCAGTATTAATTTTTCGAGTCCTTGCAGGCTCCCACCTTCTGCACTCGAAATGCCAGAGTGGGGAATCAGCCTTGACAACATCCCCCTGGGAGACTTAAACCTGGTCCTGTCAGAGCTCACGGGGCCTCCCTTTGAGCCTCTAGCATTGTGCCCTCTGTTGGACCTTTCCTAGAAGGTCGCCTTTCTGGTAGCAATTACCTCAGTCAGGAGGGTCTTGGAGATTAGAGCTCTTATGTCAAAACCTCCATATACAGTGTTCTTTAACGACAAGGCAGTGGCGTAGCCAGGTTAAGAGCACGGGGAGCGGAGCTAAAAAAAGGCACCGGGAGCAAAAAGTGTCAGGAGAAAAAAAGGCGCTGGGAGCAAAACAAATGCTCCACTCCGGCAGCAGCGCAGGAGCAAAAGGCGTCGGAGCACAAAAAAGGCGCAGCTTCTGCTCAGTGGGGGAGCGGCCGCTCCCCCTGCTCCCCCCCCCCCCCGGCTACGCTACTGCGACAAGGTACAACGTTGCCCCCACCCCGTGTTCCTCCCAAAGGTAATCTTGGAGTTTCATAGTAATCAGGGTATTTTCCTGCCCATTCCCTTCCTCAAGCCGCACAAGAATAGGGAGGAATGACATCTCCACCCTCTGGATGTTAGGCAGGTGTCCTAAGCTGATCCATAAATCCACACCGCTCTGATAGGATGAAAACCCTACCCCTTTTGGCTCAGAGAATTTCATTGTGGGTTACATTGTGCATTCACATGTGCTACAAGCAGGCAGGTATCCCACCACCTGCCTTCCTTGCGGCCCATTCTGTGAGAGCACAAGCTTCCTCAGTGGCGTTCATGGCCCAGGCCTGATCCAGGACATTTGCAGAGCAGCGACCTGGGCGTCAATACGTACTTTTTCTTCCAACTACGCCATTACCCACCAAGTGAGAGATGACACTGGGTTTGGTTGGGCAGTATTGTAATCCATGTGTCCATGAACTCCGAGCCCACCTCTTACGGTATTGCTTGGAAGTCCCCGAACGTGGAAGGGACATGTGCAAACAGTTGAAGAAGAAAAAATGGTTACTAACCTTTCTGTAGCTGTTGTTACTTTTAATGTTTTCCACAAGTGATTAGTGATTTTTGGGTGTCTGATGTTCAGAGGCCGGGTGCTCCCACTTTCTGATCAGGCCCCTTTAAAGGGTCTCAGTTAGGCACCCAAAATCACTAGTCATTGCTGAAAATCTTGACATTTACCTCGATGTATCTAATGCAGGGTGAGGGAGGGGTGAAAATATTTGGGACCCTGTGTGAGTTATTTTTGTGCCCCAACATTCTACCCAGTTTGCCAAGCTAGGGGTCTGATCCTTTCCCAACGTTTCAGTCTTCCTCGTGATCCCCACACTGTTCTCTGTTCACCACAGCCTCTCTCCCTCTCCCCTAATTTCTCCTTCCTGTCCCCATCCCCCTTCCCTCCCCCCCAGTCTCCCTCCCTGCCTCCTATCAGCCCAGGGGTGGCTCCATTAACGGAGTCTGCTCTCGGTTGTGTGCGAGATGGAGGCCGTTGTTGTGAAGATTAGCCTGGCTGTAGGAAAATGGTGGCTAGCTGAACTAAGGGCCGTCAGTGGC
>NW_027052933.1:0-94000 GCF_011386835.1 Chrysemys picta bellii
CCCCCATCGCTCCTTCACCACACCCCTTCCCCTTGTACTCTCCCTTCACTCGCACCTCTCCCCTTGTTCCCTCTCCCAGCCCACTCCTCCCGCACCTCCCCCCTCCCCTGCACCTCTTCTCCCGCAACCCTCCTGATACCCCCTCTCCTCCTCCGCGAGTACATCACACCCGCTCCTCTGCCAGTGTAGAGCCCCTAAGCACCCCCACACCTGCTCCTCTGCCTGAACCCTCTTTACTAGCTCCCCATCCCTTTCTGGGTACAAGGTTTGAGGGTTAGTCCCTATGCCGTCCATGTGCATTTGGAGCACTAAAGATGGGGTTGCGGGGGACGGGGGAGGGGGTGAGATTTATACTAAAGTGAAATAAAAATAGGAGAAATGGTTTGATCCCCACTGCAAGTGTAAACAGGGATTGGTGTGGTGAAGGAGGAGGTCACGTTTCAGGGGGGGAGCCCAGGGCTGGGGCGGCAGGGGGTGTGGGAGGGAACTGGTGAGAGGGGGAGCCCAAGGCTGGAGTGGGGGACAGTCAAAAAATGTTTTGCTTGGGGCTGCAAAAAACCTAGAGCCGGGCCTGCCCTGAGCACCTCTCCTCCCCCGACTCCCAGCTGCCCCACCACCACCCTGCATTCAGTTTGGCCCCTGCCACATTCTGCCCCCCTCAGATCTCCCTGAGCTGAAGCCTCCGTCCAGACCAGCGAGGCCTGGGGCAGGGAAACAAAGCAGCAGATAGGGGGTGGGTGGTAACGTGATCCTGCCCGCACACACCGGGAGCTGGCGGCAGCTTTCCCGGGCCCAGGGCGGGAATCGCAGCCAGCTCCGCTGGGAGCAGCCTGGGGCCAAACCTCCCCCTGCAGCCGGGCGGGTGTCTCTTACCTTCCCTCCGAGCGGGGCCCCCCAGGGGCAGGGGCCGGGCCGGAAAGGGGCCTGGCGGGGCTGGGGGCTCTGCCCTGGGAGAGGCTCCTGGGGAGCAGCGGGAAGGGCCCTGCTGGAGATTCCCCTCTCCCGGCTGCAGCCAGGGCTCCGGGCTCCCAGCACCAGCCGCCGGGGCTCGGGGATCTCGCCAGGAGCCTGGAGCCAGAGTCACCGCAGCGGCTGCGAGTCACTTCCTGCTGCCGGGCCTGAGCCCAGCGATCGCTCCCCCCAGAGCCGCCTCCCAGATGCTCCTGGGTCCTAGCGATCAACCGACTGCCTTGACTTCTTCTCTCTGTGTTCAGCTTCTGTTACAGTCACAAGCTCTAAGGTCAGAAGGGCCCATCATGAGCATCTAGACCAGGGATTCTCACAACCAAATTTTTTGGCGGCCTCAGAGTAAGGCCGGCAGCTGTCACTGGTGGGCGCTCCAACACATTTTCCCAAAATACTTAATGAACTTTAGGAGAAACCAGTAAACATGCACAGAGGTAGACGGGGAAACTTTCCTGACTTAAACACCACCCGGGTGGAATCGAATAGTAGAAGGATCTGAGTCCTCACTCCCTTCACCCAGAGCCTGCCTCACCTTGAGGGCTCCCCTTCCACTCTCCTGTGTGGCAAAGTCCTTATAACCCCGACAAGGCTGGGCCCAGGCTTCCTGAGGGGCTCGCCCCCCAACCTGGTTGTGACCACTCAGGACACGGGCTAGAGCATCCCCACTCTGGGTACTTTCTTTGCTATGGACGCTTCCCTGACCTCTTCCCTGGCCATTGTCTATAGTTCAGAACAAATGCAATTTACAAAACAGCAAGTAATAAAAAATCAGGACACAATCAGAAAGGCGAAAGGAAAACTCTTAGCCCCACTCTGCAGGGCCGGATTAACTTTTTGTGGGCCCAATGCCTAACCTATTTGTGGGCCCCCACGGGGCAAGGTGCAGGAGGCGGGATGGTCAGTCTCCAGAGGGAAGGGCAGGCGGGCAGGGCACAATGAGGCACAGCACAACAAGAGCAGCGCTGTTCTGCGCAGCCCAGCAGAGGACACTGTTTACAAACCAACCCAGCTTCTCCCTCTGCCCCCGCTTCCCTTCTCCCCTTCTCTTCCCCATCCCATGCCCCTTGCCCACCACTCCATCTCCCCGTTCCTTCCCCCTACCCCTTTCCCCCCTGACCATGCTTCCCCTTTTGGCAAGAAGAGCCATTCTCCTCCCCAGCTGCTCCTCACTCTTCCTCTGCCTCTTGCACGTCTCCCCTGCTCTCCCCAGGTGTGTCCATCTCTCACTGCATGGCTGAGAGCCCCGCTGCTGGAGCAGGCTGACAGCTGGCAGGGATGCTACAGAAACAGTGGCACGAACTCTGTTCTGAATATCAGCAACTCCTCAGTGTCCAACTCTGCAATCGGCTCTCCGGGTGGAGGGGAGTCAGTTGAGCGCCTGTGCACAGATCTCTCTCCAGAGCCAGTCCAGCCCCAGTCTGCCAGATCCCAAAACTCCAGTTTTGTCAAAATCAAAATGTTTTGCAGCAGTATATAGATTTTAGTGACATTTTTAATCATTTCAGTTCCTGTTGCCAACATGGTACCGCGTCATATTTCATAAAAAGTGACCAGCAAACCAAAATAAACCTCCGGGATCAAAATGAAACAATAGGAGGGGTCTGAACTGAAGCTTCTTTGTTCCCTTTTGAAATGTTTTTTTTTTAATTTCAAAATTGCCAATATTCAACCAGCTCCAGTTCGGTAGTGTTCCTATTCTAAAGTTATGGGGAGCGAGAGACACACTCGTGGGAAACTGAGGCACTGACAGAGGAGCAGGGAATTCACAGTGGAGGCAGGAACTGACTGCCCCTCACCAGAGCCCCAGTCATGTGTTTTACCCACAAGCCATACAATAGCATTTAACATCCCTGTGGTGGGAAGAACATCTCAACAGCCCAACACTGTGGCATTTAATTTCAAAAGGGGGAACTATGCAAAAATGAAGGGGTTAGTTAAACAGAAGTTAAAAAGTACAGTGACTAAAGTGAAATCCCTGCAAGCTGCATGGGCGCTTTTTAAAGACACCATAATAGAGGCCCAACTTCAATGTATACCCCAAATTAAGGAACACAGTAAAAGAACTAAAAAAGAGCCACTGTGGCTTGACAACCATGTAAAAGAAGCAGTGAGAGATAAAAAGACTTCCTTTAAAAAGTGGAAGTCAAATCCAAGTGAGGCAAATAGAAAGGAGCATAAACGCTGCCAAATTAAGTGCAAGAATGTAATAAGAAAAGCCAAAGAGGAGTTTGAAGAATGGCTAGCCAAAAACTCCAAAGGTAATAACAAAATGTTTTTTAAGTACATCAGAAGCAGGAAGCCTGCTAAACAACCAGTGGGGCCCCTTGATGATCGAGATACAAAAGGAGCGCTTAAAGACAACAAAGTCATTGTGGAGAAACTAAACGGATTCTTTGCTTCAGTCTTCACGGCTGAGGAGGTTAGAGGGAGTCCCAAACCTGATCCGGCTTTTGTAGGTGACAAATCTGAGCAATTGTTACAGATTGAAGTGTCACTAGAGGAGGTTTTGGAATTAATTGATAAACTTAACATTAACAAGTCACCGGGACCAGATGGAAGTTGCGGAACTATTAACTAAGGTTTGTAACCTGTCCTTTAAATCGGCTTCTGTACCCAATGACTGGAAGTTAGCTAATGTAACGCCAATATTTAAAAAGGGCTCTAGCGGTGATCCCGGCAATTACAGACCGGTAAGTCTAATGTCGGTACTGAGCAAATTAGCCAAACAATAGTTAAGAATAAAATTGTCAGACAAATAGAAAAGCTCTGTGGTAGGAATTATTTGGGGGCAGGTCTCTGGGCTGGTCTAGAGGAGGGCAGATGAGATTATATCTCTGTGATCCCTTCTGGCCTTGGAATCTAGGCATTAGTCTGATTTCTCCGCTTCCTGGGAGGTTGAACACATGGAGTGGGTCTGATCTCCCTGGGGGAAGCAGGAATTACACTGATGCCCAGCGTGGAGGCAGAGCTGGGGCTGTGGACTAAAAGCGATCACGTGGATTCACATCGCAGCTCGCTCTGCCTTCCCCGGCACCTGTGGAATGCAAGAGGCGCTGAAATCCAGCGCCTTTCAACACTAAGGGGAGTGGGGGGGACCCCAGCCTCTCCACATACAGATGCTGATCAGAGCGATCACATATGTCAATCAAGTTTCACATCTATAGCAGAGGGGTGATCGCAGTGGTGCAGGGGGACACTGGAAAGGTATTTCTCTGAGTCCAATGGATGTGAAATCAACTGTGCACTAACGCTGATGGCTCCCACCCCCGAAGGGCCCCCGCCAATCCATGCTGATATCTGCAGGAGAGAGCAGGGGGGTGAAGAAGAGCGGGCTGGTACTGCCACTCTGCGGGCCTGGGCGAAGCACAAACAGCATCTGTGGGATGCCAGGGCAGCTCACTGTCTGTCCCTCCCATGTCCCAGGCCTCCTGCCCAGGCCCTGACTGTGCTGCAGGGATTCTGTGGCTCAGACACATGCTCTGGCGGTGGCCACACGCCCTCAGGCTCTAGGTGAAAGGACCTTTTTTTCCCAGTGTCCCCAGAAAGGTACAAATCCAGAGGACAAATAAAAAGCCTCCGAACTTGGTAATCTCTGTAACTGATTGGGGGGGACAGGGAGTGGTAAACTCATGATCTTTCAGGACTTCTGGCTGCTGACCTAGTTCTGTCCCTGCCCTCCCCCAGGGTTCCACGGGGTGCAGGACATGGACTGGGACACCCCCGGGGGGCGGGGAATTCCTGTATGATGAGGATGACTTCATCAGCTTCCATATCCAGCCTCAGGCCCCTTACCCATGTCTGCATCCTGACTCCCCCCTTCCTGGAGCCATGCCCCTGCTCCCAGCCCCACCTCAAGGGATAAGGGGGTGCACCGCCACAAAGCACTGCCATTGCCTTCAATGCTCCATGCCTGCCCGAGGCTTGCAGTGTGTGTGTGTGGGGGCAACATGGCCCCCTTCCCTCAAACTATGCCCAAGTTAAAAAGTAGGGGGGGCTGGACATCCCACTTTTAAAACTGGGGGGACCATTGCCCCCTAGTCCCCCATATTCCAGTGTGGATCTCCTCGCTGTTTGATGTGTGTGTTTTTAGAGCTGTGGGTGTCATGGCCGCTGTCAGTTTGTTGGTAACTTTAGCTGCAATCTCATGAAGATGTTTTCTCTGGAATTTTCTCATAATTTAAAAACAATCTAAGCTGCAAACTCACCCTGTCTGCGTGCTCCTAGGGATCCTCCTCTTTTTGTCTCTAGTGCAGACGGCAGAGTGTCTGGAGGGGGAAAGGAGAAAAGAGGTGAGATTTCAGGCTTTTATATTTATAACAGCGTCCCCACTCTGATCTCCTAGAATTGTGTTTTAATTATGATAGAGAAACATACCGAGACACACTCCGGTATTTAATATAAAAAGGTCTGAAACCGTGTCTTTCCTCTCTCATTCAGGCATCTCCCAGCAATGTGTTAGGCAAAAAGATTCTTTTCCCCCAAGAATCAGGCAAGCACAGACAATACCGAAGGGGGTTTATTTATGGTACCGGGAAGACTGACAAGCAGCTTCAAAGATATGGTGCTATAGTGGCCAGTTATATACATTCTCTTATCAATTCATTTGCATTTATCTGTACATACAGAGACTGACATTGTTACAAGTCAAAAGAGAACCCTGAACAAAGATAAAAATAAGAACAATACGTACATATAGAGATCATCCTAATTGCATCAAACAGCTATGACTACCTTACTGGGGAAGGAGGCGGGGTGTGGGGGGGGTAGAGATGAGTACTTACAGATATCCAGTGGGCTGTGAACGGAGGGTTTATTCTGTTCTAAGAACTAAGTTACTGGGTGGGCATTAACCATATAAGCTTATCAATTGTCAGTGCCGTTTGTGCTACTGAAATATTCCTGCTTGCTTGTCTCGGCCTGATCCTGTTTTCCTCACTGAACTGTCGCTTTCCATGGGCACAAGCTTTGTTCCTTCTTACCGATAAGCTGAACTAAGTTATCATGTATTGACAGAAACTATGTCCTTGCTTCTCAGCAGTTTCTGTCTTTTCTGCTGCCTGAATTTTAACTCCTTCCTGGCAAATGGAACCAAAATCCTTGCAGTCTCACAACCAACCCAGGACAGACAATGTATAAGTGAGATTTATTTTCCCCTCCCACCCAGGGCCGGCTCTAGGCACCAACAAAACAAGCAGGTGCTTTGGGCAGCATATTTGCAGGGGGCAGCATTCGCGCCATCCTTTTTTTTTTTTTTTAACTCACTTCCTCCCTTCTCACAACCCTGCAGAAGCGGAGCCATTGAGCAGCTGGGGATCCAGCATGGGAGCTGAAAACCTGCAGGACCCTCGGAGCTGTAGTTCCTTGTCTAGCTCCCTGCCTATAGAGCCAGCCCTGGAGCAGGGAAAGAACTACATTTCCCAGCAAACCCTTGGCAGCTATCAACAGGAAAGGGAGAGGTAGGGAGTGAGGTAGCAGAGACCTCATGCTGCAGCTTGCTGTGAGTTGAAAGGGGTGGCCCTGTGAATGGGGAACAAGTGTGCCCAAGGAGTAGAAGGCTTTGGCCCAGGTATCCCCTTCAGAAGACTTCCCCAGACTGGATTAGGGATACTGGGGTGACCTCACCTTGCAACCCCCAAAGAAGGAATTGGGTGGACTAAATGGACAGTGCCCCTCTCTATCTGAAACCTAGCAAGGGAGGTATGTGGATCCCACTAGAATTTAAAATGAAAAGTAAGGGAGGGGAGGCTCTACTAGAGGACCTGGGCAGCTTTAGATACAGTATCAGGCACGTAGGAGGATTTCCACTTCTGAGCCATGGAAGCAGAAATTGACTTTTCCTTTCCAGATTTAGCTAATATTCAGAAAGGGAATCTAGCACCTGCCTTCCAGATTTGAACACCTCAAAATTCAGGAGTGCTCAAGCTCAATTTGGGCAGCTGTTTCTTCAATTCTCCCAAATCAAATATACTGATCCACTGTAACTTGCTGTAGAAAAAGTAGGATAAAATTGAGCAAGAAATGATTCCCAGTGGTTTTTAGGACTGGAATTGCTATTTTCAACAGCCATTGCCTTTTTTTTTTTTTTTTTTAGTTTTATTTGTGTGAAAGGAAGACAGTGATATCGCATTGGCAAATTCCCCATAGAAACAAAGAGTGGAACAAAAGAATAATAAAGGCACCTCAACTTTTCCTCATTGATGGAGGACAGGCTTATAATATGCATCCAGATATCCTCCAATCACACAAGCTGAAAATTGTTCCACTTTACTGCAGTTCTGTAACCATATGGGAACCAATCCTGTCTGTGTTCTGTGCATATCCAAAATTCCTGCTGAATGACCCAACCTGGGAGCAAGTTACCAGTGACCCAGGGCTGAGGCGGTAGAAGGGTGCAAGTTGGGGGAGAACCCAGGGATGGGGCAGCAGCGGGGTGGGGGGAAAGGGGCAGCCCAGCACTGGGGCAGCAGAGGGTGTGTGGGGGGGGAGAACCCAGGGTTGGGGCAGCAGGTGGGCACGGGGGGGGAGCCAAAATTTTTTTTGCTTGGAGCAGGAAAAAACCTAGAGCCGGCCCTGGGCAAAGGGAGGCTAAGCAATGGTTGTTGAAGCATGAAGGGACAGAGGAATCTTTAGCACATCTGACGTAAATATCTTGCAACTCAAGCTGCAACAGTGTCATAAAATTGCCTCTTCTCACTTGCAGCATTATCGCCTGCAAATGGAAACAAACATGTTTGTCTAAGCGATTGGCAGAAAAAGAAGTAGCACTGAGTGGACTTCTAGGCTCTAAAGTTTGTAATTGCTTTATTTTGAGTGCACTTATATAACAAAAATAATCTACATTTCTAAGTTACACTTTCATGATAGGGAGATTGCACTACAGTATTTGTATGAGGTGAATTGAAATATACTATTTTTGCTTTTCATGTTTACAGTACAAATATTTGTAATAAAAATAATATAAAGTAAGCACTGTACACTTTCTATTTTTTGTTGTGATAGAAATCAATAGAAATTAAAATGTAGGAAAACATCCAAAAACATTTAACAAATTTCAATTGGTATTCTATTAATTTTTCTACCCACAATTATTTTTGAGTTAATCATGATTAATCAACCACACTATTATTTCTTCCAGTTTCTTAACAATACAAGTTTACATTTCAAAGTTCTAGTCTCTATTACTTGGAATAGCCCCAAATACCATTTAAACACTTTTCTAACATGTCTCTAAAGGCTGAATCTGGGTCAAATATCCTGCAAGGTTCTTAACTCTTTCAGGACAGGTTGCAGGGCTGAAGAATGAAATCCCCCTTTTAATAAATTATACCTACCAATATAGCTCTGTATACTTGCAATGAAATTACTGTAATGAAACCACCTTTTTTAATTAATGAAATTGTCTATTTATAAATGAAACGGTGTTAACCACCTTTGGACAAATTATGAGTTAGTAGCTTTCTCTGTGTTCAAATTAAATGTGCCATGTTGCCTTCTCCCTCAAACAAGACTCCAGTGAATTCTCCAGTGTTTAATGAGGGGTGATCTCAGTGTGCAACTTTTGCCACAGTCCAAGTACTTATGGAGTCTTGCTCTTGGGTGGATTTTCTCATTTAAAACAAGGACTGATCGGTTTATGAAATGTTTCCCACTGTCTAAGCACTTTTGGGGTCTCTCTCCTCTGTGGATTGCTGGCTGTTTAACAATGTTTGACCTCCGTATAAAACTCTTTCCACAGGCTAAGCAGTTATGGGGTCTCTCCCCTGGGTGGATTCACTGATGTAAAACAAGGGCTGGCATCTATTTGAAATGTGTTTCCACAGTCTAAGCACTATGTGTCTTTTGCTTGATGTTTAGAAGGGCTGATCTGTTTCTGAAACCTTTCCCAGAGTCCAAGCACTCATGGTCTTCCTCCTGTATGGATTGCTTGATGTTTAACAAGGGTTGACCTCTGTATAAAACTTCTGCCACAGTTTGAGCACTGATGGGGTCTCTCTCCTGTGTGGATTCTCCAATGTACCGCAAGGCCTGACCTCTGTGTGAAGCTTTTTCCACAGTCTAAACACTGATGGGGTCTCTTTCCAGTGTGGATTGCTTGATGTTCAACAAGATTTGACCTCCGTATAAAACTTTTCCCACAGTCTAAGCACTTATGAGGTCTCTCTCCAGTGTGGACTGTCTGATGACTAAGTAGGATTTGACCTCTGTATGAAACTTTTCCCACAGTCTAAGCACTTGTGGGGTCACTCTCCTGTGTGGATTCTCTGATGTGAAACAAGGGCTGACCTCAGTAGGAAACTTTTCCCACAAATTAAGCACTTATGGGATCTTTCTCCCGTGTGGATTGCCTGATGTCTAACAAGGTCTGACCTGCATATGAAACTTTTACCACTGTCTGAGCAATAATGGGGTCTCTATCCTGTATGGATCCTCTGATGTGTTATAAGATTTGATTTGTTTGTGAAACTTTTAACACAGTCCAAACACTTATGGGAACTCTCTCCTATGTGGATTGCCTGATGGTTAGCACGGCCTGAATTCCACATAAAACTTTTCCCACAATCTAAGCACTTATGGGTTCTCTCTCCTGTGTGGATTGTCAAATGTGAAACAAGGGCTGACCTGCATTTAAATGTTTTTCCATAGTCTAAGCACTTATGGGGGTCTCTCTCCTGTGTGGATAGCCTAATGTCTGACAACATCTGACTTCCATATAAAACTTTTTCCACAGTCTAAGCATTTATGGAGTTTCTCTCCTATGTGGCTTATCAGTGCTACCTTCCAATTCAAGTAGTTCCTGCCCTCAAGGCATTGATAGGGTTTCTGTCTTGTGTGGCTTCTCCCATGGTTATTAAAATTTGAGCAGTTATTGAAGTTTTCCCCATGGTCCAAGCACTGAAGTGATTTGTCTCCAGTATGAATTGTCTGAGGTGTAACAAGCTGTGGTTTCAGAATGAGTCCTTTCCCATAACCCAGGCATTCATAGCGTTTGTCTTCCTTGGAGGTTGTCTGCTGGGCTGTGGGATCCCTGTATCCTTCCCCACATATAATAGCTTCATCAATTTGCTCCCTTGAGTGGTTTCCCAGAAGCCTCTCTGACCTGTTCCAATTTCTCCACTCTTCTCCCTGTTCCAAGCACTGGGAAAAATTCCCTTCAACTCTTCCCACAAAGGTCCCCTCTGGTTCCACTTCCACTGCTGGGAGAGAAATAATCCAGTCAGGAGTCATTGTGCCTGGGAGAAAGAAAGAGGAATAGCACAGAGGGAAAACCCAACATACTAAAGGTGCAAAGACAGCGCAATTGGATTCTGCCTCCACATCCCGCCCAAAAATTCACAGAGAAGAAACATTGGGAAGGAAACTCCTGCAGGTAACAGGACAGATGGAAAGCGATGTCAGGCATATCTGCTGACTACAGCCCTGCCCTGGGTGAGATGAGGAAGAACTGAGGGCACTTACTTATACCACATTTTTGGGATTCTCCACTTTTTCCTTCATTCACCAGATGGTTTGTGTGTCAGTCCTCACCTGTGCAGGCGCATTTCGGGATCTCTGTTTCCTCACAGGCCTGGAGATCAGGCACCCACGGCTCTTCCCCTCATTCCAGGTGGGAGATCAGTTCAGGTTTGGGAAGGGGGAATCCTGTGCAGGGGGTGAAATCAGACCACATCAGAGTGTGTGGAGGATTGAGAGAGTGTCTGTCAGAAAGGACATTCCATGGGTGGAACCTGTCTCTGTGCTGTGCTGGGGAATGTGGAATCCAAGAGGATGGGAACATAGTCACTGAGCCCTCTTGGGGGAAGCAGACGTCTGGGGAGGTGGGGGAAATTGTGATGCCCTCACTAGGAGTTCCTAGGATCTGTGCTCTCTGGGGGCCCTGCTGACGCATACCCAGCTCTGGAGTTAAACCCCTGCCTATTTCTAAACCGGCGGAGCCCAGAGCCCTCCGCATGGCTGGAGCTGTTACCAAGTAGGGAGGTGAACAGGGATTGTGTGTGTGAATGAGAAACAACACAGACAGGACAATACAGGGCTTCTCCACCTTGCAAGCGAGGGGGGTCGGGTGGGGATGATTCAGTATATCTGGTAGGTTTTGACACCCTGGTCTCACTGGAGAGGGTACGGAGATACAAGTCTCTCTCACACGGCAGCTGTGCATTACGGAGCCCATTCCTCTCCAATCTAACTGACCAGGGAAGAACCTGACCAGTATCGGACATGCAGACCCCACAGCTTTTAATAACCGAGGAGACGGGAATCCCTTACCCAGCAAGGTCACCGTCTCGTGGTTCTCCTGCATGACGTCCCTGTAGAGGGCTCTCTGAGCGGGGTCAATCAGAGCCCCCTGCCCCTGGGTGAAATACACACCCGCCTCCTCGAAGGTCACCGGCACCTGAAACAACAGTGAGTCCTGCACTGAGTACCTGCTGCCCCAGTCATAATCCGACTAGTCCAGGGGTGGGTAAACTTTTTGGCGTGAGGGCCATATTGGGGTTTGGAAACAATATGAAGGGCCGGGTAGCGAAGTCTGTGCTTCCCCCAAACTGCCTGGCCCACCCCCTCTCTGCCTCCTCCCACTTCTCACCCCCAGACTGCCCCCCTCGGAACCTGTGACCCATACAACACTGCCGGCTCCCTGTCCCCTGACCTCCCCATCCCAGGACCCCCTCCCCTAACCGCCCCTCAGGACCCCACACCCTATCCAATTACCCCTGTCCTCTGACCCCTATCAACACCCCCACCCACTGTCAGGCCCCCCTGAGACTCCCATGCCTATTGAACCACCCCCGTCTCCCTGTCCCCTGACTGCCCCCTGGAAACCCTGCCCGTTATCCAACCCACACACACCCCGCCCGCTTACCATGCTGCTCAGAGCACCAGGACTAGTAGCTGTGCCATCTGGCTGGACCACTAGCGGCATGGTGAACTGAGGCCGTGGGGAAGGTGGGACAGCAGGGAAGGGACCGGAGGCTATCCTCCCTGCCCGGGAGCTCAAGGGCCGGGCAGGACAGTCCCGCGGGCCGTAGTTTGCCCACCTCTGCACTAGTCACAGGCAAAAATAAATAAAACAGTGAAGCTCTGGGAGAGCCAGAAAACCAGAATTCCCCCCACACCCTGCCCAGAGCTGCCAGGAGGCTTCAGGGGGTGGGGAGAAGGTGAGAGCTCCTAGTCCCCCCCAGCACACGGAGCAGGGCAGGGTCTTCTCATTTCCCACACACCTGCCAGCCACAGGCTGATACGGGAAGCAGAGCTCTGAGCCAGGGACAGGGACAGGAATCCCAACTGCTTCCCTTCGTATTTCACAGCAGCCTTTGGCCAGTGGGGTGTTTCCTGGGTCAGAAATGGAGGAATGTTCCCTTCCCGCTATCTCTCTCCCCCCTCCCCCCGCCAATGGGCCTTTCCACAAAATCAGGCCCAGGTTGATCATTTTCCAGCAGGTTTATCACACCCTGTCCCCTCCCTGGCTCACACTGTATGTTTCCTGCCCCTCCCCCTCTACAGCAAATCCTCCTCCACCCCCCTCAGCTCCCTGCAAATCCCCTACCTGAGCTGGCTCCATTATACAGCCATTTCCCTTCCCTGTCTCCTGGAAGATTGGACCATCTGGAACAAAACATGTACATGATTCTTTAGCCTGTCAGGGCGAGAGGGGCGATGGGGGAGGTTACAGAAGGGGCTTGAGTCCATGCCCCCCCGCCCACCTGCAGACAGATGCTCTGGACTCTGCCGCGCTGGGAAAACCCTCAGTCACTTTATCACAGCACGGACCCGGCACCTCCCCGCAGCACTGAACGCCCTGCAATATCAGTAGATCCCTAAAAGGTGTCCTTTGTACAGACTCATTTCCCTGCCCAGCTCCAGCCCTTTCCCCAGGTCTCTCCATCACCTGGAGGCTCAGGCTCAGGGGCTGGTATGGTTAGAGTGGTTCCAGCCACTGGAGAAAGTGCTCCTGGGCTGGTCTCAGAGGGGTGTGACAAAGTGGGAATGTTCCTAATGTTTTCTCTGAATACTGTGTGTGTGCCTCAGTTTCCCCATGTGTTACTCAGGTATCAAGCTGGTGGGATACAGGTGTGTGATCATTGCAGAGACCTTTAGAGGGCAGGTGTGACTGCAGAGTGGCTGTCTGGGCATAGAGAATGGCCAAAATTCTGTATCCTGGCAAGCGATGGCCTGACCCCGTCCTCTGCAAGGAACTAGCCAAAGGTGTGGGAGAACAAAGAGATTTCCTGGGAAAGAGAGGAAGCACGGAGGAGGGGAAGCTGGGCATCACTGAGGAGGGGGGGCTGGAAGCAGGTCAGTCTCTTGTTTTGGGACTCAGCAGGGAGAGCCCAGGGCTGGATACGGTCTCTGGATTCTCCCCAAGATAGACTTTGCTGACTGGTCCTGATTTCTGTGCTAACAGCATCTGTTCTATGCTGTGTTCCCAGCCTGCCTCCCCCAGCCCTAGGTTCACCCCACGCCGGCTGTTCCCCGTTCTTCTCCCCGGCCCCTAGTCCCAGGCAGAGGCGTTGAAACAATCTGTACGGTGGGGGGAGGGGGAGAGGAAATGCGAGCCATTGAGAAACCCCTTTAAGCCAGTGGGTGCAGCAGGGCCCCACCAGCCTAGATTCAGCACCTCTGCCACCACCATCCCCCGCCATGATTGTGCCCCCGGGCCCCTCTCCTTCCCCGGCCCCCAGTTGAGGTCCCCCACCCTGCATTCAGTTTGGCCCCTGCCCCTCCCTATTTGCCCCCCTCAGATCTCCCTGAGCTGCAGCCTCCGTCCATACCAGTGTGGCCAGGGGCAGGGAAACAAAGCAGCAGATGGAGGGCGGGGGGGAATGGGTGGTAACAGGATCCTGCCCCCGCCGCGCACACACCGGGAGCTGGCGGCCCCTTTCCCGGGCACAGGGCGGGAATCGCAGCCAGCTCCGCTGGGAGCAGCCTGGGGCCAAACCTCCCCCTGCAGCCCGGAGGTACCGGGGGGCGGATCTCTGTTACCTTCCCTCCGAGCGGGGCCCCCTGGGGCAGGGGCCGGGCCGGGAAGGGGCCTGGCCGGGCTCGGGGCTCTGCCCTGGGAGAGGCTCCTGGGGAGCAGCGGGAAGGGCCCTGCTGGAGATTCCCCTCTCCGGGCTGCAGCCAGGGCTCCGGGCTCCCAGCACCAGCCGCCGGGGCTCGGGGATCTCGCCAGGAGCCTGGAGCCAGAGTCACCGCAGCGGCTGCGAGTCACTTCGTGCTGCCGGGCCTGAGCCCAGCGATAGCTCCCCCCAGAGCCGCCTCCCAGCTGCTCCTGGGTCCTAGCGATCAACCCACCGCGCTACAGCATCTCTGTGTCCAGCTGCTGTTGCACTCACAGGCTCTACGGTCAGAAGGGCCCATCATGAGCATCTAGCCCAGGGATTCTCACTGCCACATTTTTGGTGGCCTCAGAGTGAGGCCAGCGACACTTGCTGGTGGCCGCTGTGGAAACAGGGTTAAAGGATTTAAATATAGGCCACTCAGTTGTAAGAAACAGAGCTACTGTCATGCTAAGGCCTGGTCTACACTACGACTTTAATTCGGATTTATCAGCTTTAATTCGAATTTACCCTGTAACCGTCCACACAACAACGCTATTTATTTCGATGTAAAGGGCCCTTTAAATCGATTTCTGTACTCCACCCCGACGAGCGGAGTAGCGCCAAAATCGATTTTAACATTTCGAATTAGGGATAGTGTGGCCACAATTCGATGGTATTGGCCTCCGGGAGCTATCCCACAGTGCATCATTGTGACCGCTCTGGACAGCAATCTAAACTCGGATGCACTGGCCAGGTAGACAGGAAAAGCCCCGCAAACATTTGAATTTCATTTCCTGTTTGCCCAGCGTGGAGAGCACAGGTGACCACAGATAGCTCATCAGCACAGGTAACCATGCAGGCTGATAATCGAAAAAGAGCACCAGCATGGACAGTGAGGGAGGTACTGGATCTGATCGCTGTATGGGGAGAGGATTCAGTGCTTGCAGAACTTCATTCTAAAAGACGAAATGCAAAAACTTTTGAAAAAATCTCCAAGGGCATGATGGAGAGAGGCCACAATAGGGACTCTGAGCAGTGCCGCGTGAAAGTCAAGGAGCTCAGACAAGCGTATCAAAAAACAAAGGAGGCAAACGGTCGCTCCGGGTCAGAGCCGCGGACATGCCGCTTCTACGCCGAGCTGCATGCAATTCTAGGGGGGGCTGCCACCACTACCCCACCTGTGATCGTGGATTCTGGGTCGGGGATAGTCTCATCAGCGATGCCTGAGGATTCTGCCGATGGGGGAGAGGAGGAGGAGGAGGATGAGGATGAGCTTGGAGAGAGCACACAGCACTCCGTTCTCCCCAACAGCCAGGATCTTTTTCTCACCCTGACTGAAGTACCCTCCCAAGCCTCCCAAGCCAGTACCCAAGACTCTGACCCTATGGAAGGGACCTCAGGTGAGTTTACCTTTTAAAATATAAAACTTGTTGTAAAAGCAAACGGTTTTTAATGATTACTTTGCCCTGAGGACTTGGGATGCATTCGCGGTCAGTTCAGCTACTTGAAAAGTCTGTTAACGTGTCTGGGGATGGAGCGGAAATCCTCCAGGGACATCTCCATGAAGCTCTCCTGGAGGTACTCCAAAAGCCTTGCCAGAAGGTTTCTGGGCAGTGCATCCTTATTCCCTCCTCCATGGTAGGACACTTGACCACGCCATGCTTGCAGCAAGTAATCTGGTATCATTGCCTGACAAAGCCTGGCAGCGTATGGTCCCGGTGTTTGCTGGCATTCAAGCAACATCCGTTCTTTATCTTGTTGTGTAATCCTCAGGAGAGTGATATCACTCCTGGTAACCTGGTTGAAATACGGGAACTTAATTAAGGGGACAGAGGTGCCGTTCCTACTGGGCTGTTTGCCTGTGGCGGAAAATAAATCCTTCCCTGCAGTTAGCCAAGCGCAGATGGGAAATTGGCCCTGAGTTTTTCGCGTTTGGCTAGCAGGGATCTTCCCTGTTACCAGCCACGCGATGGGGGTGGGGACCGTGATCATCCCAGAGAATTCATGGCGGGAGGGGGGCGGCGGCGGGGGGGGGTGGTTAGTTTGGTGCCTGCAGGGATCTTCCCTGATACCAGCCACGCGGTGGGGGGGAGGGGTACAGCGATCATCCCAGAGAATTCATGGCGAGAGGGGGGGTGGTTAGTTTGTTTTCTGCTGCTGCTGCTGAATGTTAACAGAAAAACCGCAGCACTCTACAGGCTATGCTTGGTATGTGGGAAAGGAGGGCGCAGAAGCTGTAAGACAATGGCTTACCATGGCCGCATGCAAGCCGAATTCTGTTGCCCAGACCTGTGATCTCTAGCAGCAAAGCCACAGGCACTCAGCATTAAGAGGCAAAATGCGACCTTGCACAGAAATCACATGTGCTATGTAATGTGAATAGTGTTGGTCACCGTGAAAGAGTATAAGCATTGTTCTGCAAAATGTAGCTTTTTAAACAATTCTCTCTTTTTTCCCCTCCCTACAGCAGCTGTAAATTCCTCAAGCCTCCCTCCTCCATCCCGAAGGTTATCACAGATAAGGCGTAAGAAGAGAACGCGAGACGAGATGTTTTCTGAAATTATGGAATCCAGCCAAGTGACAGAGCTCATCTGAATGAGTGGAAGGAAACAGTTTCAAAGTATAGGAAAGAAGCCAGTGAACGTGAGGACAGGAGGGACCAACGTGAGGACATGGGGGACCAACGTGAGGACAGGAGGGACCAACGTGAGGAGAGGAGAGACGCTCGAGATGAGAGGTGGCGACAGGAAGACCAGAGGAGGCAGGATGCAACGCTGGGGCTGCTGCGTGAGCAAAGAGACATGCTCCGGCGTCTGGTGGAGCTTCAGGAACGGCTGCTGGAAAACAGACTGCCGCTTCAGCCCCTGTTCCACCCTCCCCATGTTCCGTATCCTCCTCACCCAGACGTGTAAGAACACGGGGGGGGGGGGGAGGCTCCGTACACCTTCCCATTCCACCCCAGTAGACAGCCCAAGCAAAAGGCTGTCATTTTTTTAACCTTTTCTTTGTGGCTTTTTCCTTCCCAGCAATCCTCCTCCCAAATACCACCCGGGTTCCCTCCCTCTTTTTCTAATCTATTAATAAAGAATAAATGATTTTTAAATGATAGTGACTTTATTTGGTTTGAAAGAAAGCTGGGGGAAGGGGGAGGG
The DNA here is from genome assembly GCF_011386835.1 of Chrysemys picta bellii. Taxonomy (NCBI): domain Eukaryota; kingdom Metazoa; phylum Chordata; order Testudines; family Emydidae; genus Chrysemys; species Chrysemys picta. The sequence goes on from NW_027052933.1 coordinate 17,156, forward strand.
TGGGTTCCTTACAGAAAATCAGTCAATAAAGGGGGCGGGTTTTCATGAAGGAGAAACAAACAGATATTTCACACTGTAGCCTGGCCAGTCATGAAACTGGTTTTTAAAGCTTCTCTGATGCACAGCGCTTCCTGGTGTGCTCTTCTAATCGCCCTGGTATCTGGCTGCGCGTAATCAGCAGCCAGGCGATTTGCCTCAGCCTCCCACCCCGCCATAAAGGTCTCCCCCTTACTTTCACAGAGATTGTGGAGCACACAGCAAGCAGAAATAACAATGGGGAGATTTCTTTGGCTGAGGTCAGAGCGAGTCAATAATGATCGCCAGCGACCTTTTAAACGGCCAAATGCACATTCTACCACCATTCTGCACTTGCTTAGCCTGTAGTTAAACAGCTCCTGACTCCTGTCCAGGCTGCCTGTGTACGGCTTCATGAACCATGGCATTAAGGGGTAGGCGGGGTCCCCAAGAATAACTATTGGCATTTCAACATCCCCAACGGTTATTTTCTGGTCCGGAAAGTAAGTCCCTTGCTGCAGCCCTTTAAACAGAGTAGTGTTCCTGAAAACGCGAGCGTCATGAACCCTTCCCGCCCAGCCCGTGTTGATGTTAGTGAAACGTCCCTTGTGATCCACAAGTGCTTGCAGCACCATTGAAAAGTACCCCTTGCGGTTTATGTACTCGGTGGCTTGGTGCTCCGGTGCCAAGATAGGGATATGGGTTCCGTCTATCGCCCCACCACAGTTAGGGAATCCCATTGCAGCAAAACCATCCACTATAGCCTGCACATTTCCCAGAGTCACTAACTTTCGTAGCAGCACCTGAGTGATTGCTTTGGCTACTTGCATCACAGCAGCCCCCACCGTAGATTTGCCCACTCCAAATTGATTCCCGACTGACCGGTAGCTGTCTGGCGTTGCAAGCTTCCACAGGGCTATCGCCACGCGCTTCTCAACTGTGAGGGCTGCTCTCATCTTGGTATTCTGGCGTTTCAGGGCAGGGGACAGCAAGTCACAAAGTTCCATGAAAGTGCCCTTACGCATGCGAAAGTTCCGCAGCCACTGGGAATCGTCCCACACCTGCAACACTATGCGGTCCCACCAGTCTGTGCTTGTTTCCCTTGCCCAGAATCGGCGTTCCATGGATAGAATCTGCCCCATTAACAACATGATCTCCAAAGCACTGGGGCCCGTGGTTTCACAGAATTCTGTATCCGTGTCCGTGTCCATGTCCATGTCAATGTCCTCATCATGCTTGTCGCTGCGTTGCCGCCACCGCTGCCTCCTCGCCTCGTTTTTCTGGTCCTGGCTGAGCATAAACTCCACGAGAACGCGCGAGGTGTTTACAATGTTCATGACTGCTGTCTTGAGCTCAGCGGGCTCCATGCTTGCCGTGGTATGGAGTCTGCAGTGTTCACTCACCCAGGAAAAAAGGTGCGAAAATGGTTGTCTGCCGTCCGTTGCTTTCATGCAGGGAGGGAGGAGGGAGGGAGGAGGTGAGGCTGTACCCAGAACCACCTGCGACAATGTTTTTTGTCCCATCAGGCACTGGGATCTTAACCCACAATCCCAATGGGCGCGGGAGACTGCAGGAACTATGGGATAGCTATGGGATAGCTACCCACAGTGCAACGGTGCAGAAATCGACGCTAGCCCCGGTACTTGGACGCACACCACCGAATTCATGTGCTTAGTGTGGCCGCATACATTTCGACTTTATACAACCTGTTTTTCAAATCCGAATTATATAAATTCGGATTAATCCCGTAGTGTAGACATACCCTAAGTCTTAGCCTAATATTGGGAGACCTGTAGAATAAGGGCTCACGTGGGGCCGTCTGTCCCTTTAGGCTCATGCCATGTGAACTTTTGTTTATGCAACAAGATCAGATGCAGAACGGTGTTGGGGAATTGGTTGCCCATTGTAAGGTCAGTGATATGCATACGCGGGGCTGGGAAATGTGTTGTTGCCCAACGGTAAGCCAATGTGTGGCTTAGGTCAGACCTAATGAGTTGAGGGGTTGTGGTAACACCCTCAGAGAAGAACACAAGTGTGTTCAGTCCGGACAGAGGGGTTGTGGTGACGCCCTCAGGTTAAAAAAAAAAGAGAGAGAGAGAAAGAAAAAAAATGACGCATTGGGGTATGAAGGAATAGAGGCCTGTGTGTGTGCGCCAACCAGTGTGAATGAGAGTCATCGAAAGACGCTCAGAGTTCCCTGCGAACCCAAAAGCTTGTGACGGGGGATAGCTCTAACTAATGCAAGCTCGGTGGCTGCATCTTAGTGGATCAGTAAAAGATTCTGACTAAGGTGGCTCTATCTGCCTGGGTCTAGGATTGTGTGACCTCATCTTCCCTCCTCCTCTCCTCCCTGCATGAATCACTGACTGATCTGATCACCTCACCGGAGTCAATTAGAGTATGCAGCATCGTCTCTCTGAGACTAGCCGACGCTCTTTGCTGAAGGGAGGTGTAGGAGGGTCGTGGACATCCTTGATAATCTTTCCTGTGTGAGTGCCCGAGGAGCGGTGTGGTGATTTTAGCTTTCTGAGCCGTTGCACTCAGCGGGCAGGATAGAGACGTGTCTTAGTTTATGAGCTGTTGCAGCGGACAGGGCACCCCCACACGCTTAGAGAATGGGTGGAAATCAGTCCAAGGACTTGTAAGTACTTAGAGAATTGGAATTTTTACATGCGTGATGATCCATCTGCAATTCCCACTAGAAGGTACCTTCGATTCAAATGGGACCTTACGTCTTAGAGGTACTCTCTAAGACACAAAGTGTAGGATTTAAAAAGCATCCGGGTGACTCCCTACCCAAATTATTTTTTGTTAACCCCTCGGCTTCTTTATATCCCCAATTAGTTAAGGCTGAAAGCAAGGAGGGATAGGAAAGGGTTAATTTGAAAAGGCAGCTTGGTCTAGAGATAAGGCGGAAAGCCGCTTTGTGTTCAAGGGCAAGAATCGATACAGTCCATGCCAAGCGCTGAAAACAACAAAGTTTAGAGGCTGCAGAAATGGAAAACACAAACGAAACAGCGAAAGGAGGATCTGAGCTTCATGTCCCTGGAGCCGATGTGGTTTGGGAACGATGAAGAAGCCACAGTCTACTGGCCTGGACTGGAATACCGAGTAAAGGGTCTCTGAAAGAGACACTCCAGGAGACCCCAGGGTGTAAAAGAACAACCCTCCCAAGAGCGAAAGCAAGTTGGAGATTTTGTAGTGTACCTCTAGACAACCTGTGTACAGGATAACCCCCCGCCCATCTCCAGGGCCGGCTCCAGGCACCAGCCTGGCAAGCAGGTGCTTGGGGCGGCCACTCCGGAGGGGAGCAGCATGTCCAGCTATTCAGCGGCAATTTGGTGGACGGTCCCTCACTCCCGCTCGGAGCGAAGGACATCCTGCCGAATTGCGGCCGCAGATCGCGATCGCGGCTTTTTTTTTTTTTTGCTTGGGGCGGCCAAAACCCTGGAGCCGGCCCTGCCCATCTCTCTCTCTCTGTCTCTCCTACCCGGGCCTGGCCAGCCCAGGTAGCACGTTTGTGAGTATAAAAAGAGGGAAAAAGGGGGGTTGCAGGTGGATCTACCCCCGGTCGAAGCAGGACTGACCCTGGTGAAGAAACAAAAAATTATACACTGGCAGGAAGAAACTTGTGGGATCCATGCTTGGGAATGTGGTATTGATTGGATTTGGGGGTTTATTCCACAGGCTGCGCCCTGTGTTTTTGGATAAGTCCTTAAGCATGTATTGCCCTGCCTAACTGGATTTTAAATGACAAATAGCAAAGGCACCTTGTTGCCACTACGCCTGCCATCTCCTCCATTACACTATTACCCCTGTAATACATCCAAATACAGACAATGCCATATATCTGATAAAACCCAATGGCCAAGGCCTTCACACTTTAGTGATTTATTTAAATATTGTCTGAAAAAGTTTATTTTTAAGGTTCAGGATATCCCATATAAGCGAACAATTGAGTGGAAAAAGACTGGTCAAAGGAGATAAAAGTATATGACATCACTACAAATGAGCTTCAAGAATTTGAAATTAAGGTTTTATAATGGGGTTGATATAATGGCCATTCGAGGGGTCTGTAGTATATCAGGGGGAAGGGGTCCTTGTTGTTTTGGTTACCCAATTAGTAAATAATCAGACTCATACTCAGAGAGTGTGTTCTGCCACTGGAAATTTTACCTGTACTGAAATGATCTCAGTAAGTAACTAATCATTTAACCTGTGCCATATTACAATATACATACATGCTAAGTCTTAGCCTAATATTGCGAGACCTGTGGCAGCAGGGCTCACGTCAGAAGTGAGTAAGAAACAGTAGAGTCAGCGTGAGCCAGCCTTGAGATAGCGATGTTTTGAGAACAGAAGTGAGAAAATACAGGAATGGGCAGGACATAACATAAACAAACTGCAGATGTTTTTAATTAATGCATGCCATTAAAATGTATAAATGCTTGTGTGATATTGCTTGTACTTTGAAGAAACTGAGGCAGAGATGCTCTGTCAGCTGTCTTCTTCCCTTGCAATTGCATGTCCTGAATAAAGCTGTCTCTGATTTTGTTGCTTCCAACCTGAGTGGAGTTCGCTTCTTCCACACCACTCTGACACTTTTTTTCCCAAAATACTTAATGAACTTTAGGGGAAACCAGTAAACATGCACTGAGATAAGCAGGGAAATGGTCCCATTATTGTGGTGAACTTTCTTGACTTAAACACCACCTGGGTGGAATCGAATAGCAGAAGGATCTGAGTCCTCGCTTCACCCAGAGCCTCCCTCACCTTGAGGGCTCCCCTTCCACTCTCCTGTGTGGAAAAGTCCTTATAACCCCGACAAGGCTGGGCCCAGGCTTCCTGAGGGGCTCTCCCCCCAACCTGATAGTGACCACTCACCACACGGGCTAGAGAGTCCTCACTCTGGGGCGCTTTCGCCGCTCTGGACGCGTCCCTGACCATTGTCTATAGTTCAGAACAAATGCAATTTATTAAACAGCAGCTAATAAAAGAAATCAGGAAACAATGGGAAAGGTGAAAGGAAAGGAAGCACAAACAGCGTCTGTGGGATGCCAGGGCAGTTCACAGTCTGTCCCTCCCACGTCCCAGGCCTCCTGCCCAGACCCTGGCTGTGCTGCAGGGATTCTGTGGGTCAGACACATGCTCTCGTGGTGGCCACAGGCCCTCAGTCTCTAGGTGACAGGACCTTTCTTCCCAGTGTCCCCAAAAAGGTGCAAATCCAGAGGACAAATAAAAAGCCTCCGAACTTGGTAATCTCTGTAAGACGATGGGGGCGAGGGGCGGGCAGAGAGTGGAAGACTCGTGATCTTTGAGCACTTCTGGCTGCTGATTTAGTTCTGTCCCTGCCCTCTCCTAGGGTTTCACGGGATGCAGGCCATGGACTGGGGCACCCTCGGGGGTCGGGAGAAATGTAGTATCATGGGGATGACTTCATCAGCTGCCACATCCGGCCTCAGGCCCCTTACCCCATGTCTGCATCCCGACTTGCAGCCTACCAGAGCCATGGCCCTTCTCCCGGCCCCACCTCAAGGGGGGAAGGGGGCACAGACAGGGATAAGGGGGGGCACCGTGCCCCTACTCTAAAAGCATTCCAGTGGGCCCAGAGCAATTCCAGCCTCTCCCACTGTGCTTTCCTGGGCTAAACCAGTCAGGGCTGAGGTGTTTCTGAAACCTTTCTTACGGTCCAAGCACTTACGGAGTCTCCCTCTTTTGTGGATTGCCTGATAATTAAGAAGCCTTGACCACGGTAAGAAACATTCTCCATAGTCGAAGCACTTATCGGGTCTCCTGTGTGGATTCTCTGATGTAAAACATGGGATGAGCGCCATATAAAACTTTCCCCACAGACTAAGCACTTATGAGATCTCTCTTCTTTCTGGATTAGCTGATGGTTTGACCTATATAGGAAACTTTTTCCAGTCTGAGCACTGATGGGGTCTCATTCCTGTGTGGATCCTCTGAGTGTTATAAGATTTGATCTTTGTGTGAAACTTTTCACATGGTGCAAACACTTATGGAGTCTCTCTCATGTGTGGATTGTCTGATTTGAAACAAGTTCTGATCTCCATTTACAATGCTTTCACAGGCTAAGCAGTTATAAGTTTCAGAGTAACAGCCGTGTTAGTCTGTATCCGCAAAAAGAAGAACAGGAGTACTTGTGGCACCTTAGAGACTAACAAATTTATTAGAGCATAAGCTTTCGTGGACTACAGCCCACTTCTTCGGATGCATATAGAATGGAACATATAATGAGGAGATATATATACACACATACAGAGAGCATAAACAGGTGGGAGTTGTCTTACCAACTCTGAGAGGCCAATTAATTAAGAGGAAAAAAAAAAAAAAAAAAAAAAACTTTTGAAGTGATAATCAAGCTAGCCGAGTACAGACAGTGTGATAAGAAGTGTGAGAATACTTACAAGGGGAGATAGAGTCAACGTTTGTAATGGCTCAGCCATTCCCAGTCCTTATTCAAACCGGAGTTGATTGTGTCTAGTTTGCATATCAATGCATTTAGCCGTATGGAATGGAAATCCATCAACCTCATGAAAAAACTCGTACAGATACAGACAGACATCATCTTCCTTTCCAAATGCAAGCAGATGGACATCATACCAAAAGGACTAAAGGTAAAAAATCCATTACAATCTACATATCACACAGACTATGCTGAGAGACTGTGTCACACACTCTCAAAGAAACTGCGAAACCACCTGATCAGCATCCTATACAGCAAACAGGGAAAGATTAAGAATGAGCTCTCAGAACTGGATACTCTCATAAGAAACCAACCTTCCACACAAACTTCTTCATGGATAGACTTTACAAAAACTAGACAAGCCATTTACAAGACAAACTTTGCCTCTCTACAAAGGAAAAAGGACACTAAACTATCTAAACTGCTACATGCCACAAGCAGCCACAACAGTAGTTCCCTTAACCCACCCAGCAATATTGTTAATCTTTCTAGCTATACTCTTAGCCCAGCAGAAGAGTCTGTCCTATCTCGGGGCCTCTCCTTTTGTCCCTCCAGACCCATGAATATGATACAGTTCTGCGGTGACCTAGAATCCTACTTTCGACGTCTCCGACTCAAAGAATATTTCCAACATACCTCTGAACAGCATACTAACCCACAGAATCCTCCCTACCAGCACTACAAAAAAAAGGATTCTGCATGGACTCCTCCGGACGGTCGAAACAACAGACTGGATTTCTACATAGATTGCTTCCGTTGACGTGCAAAGGCTGAAATTGTGGAAAAGCAACATCACTTGCCACATAACCTCAGCCATGCTGAACACAACGCCATCTACAGCCTCAGAAACAACCCTGACATCATAATCAAAAAGGCTGACAAAGGAGGTGCTGTCGTCATCATGAATAAATTGGAATATGACCAGGAGGCTGCTAGACAGCTCTCTAACACCACATTCTACAGGCCATTATCCTCTGATCCCACTGAGGATTACCTAAAGAAACTACACCATCTGCTAAAAAAACTCCCTGACAAAGCACAGGAACAAATCCGTACAGACACATGCCTAGAACCCCGACCAGGGGTATTCTATTTGCTACCCAAGATCCATAAACCTGGATATCCTGGACGCCCCATCATCTCAGGCATTGGCACCCTAACATCAGGCTTGTCTGGTTATGTAGACTCTGTCCTAAGACCCTACGCTACCAGCACTCCCAGCTATCTTCGAGAAACCACTGACTTCCTGAGGAAACTACAATCCATCGGTGATCTTCCAGAAAACACCATCCTGGCCACTATGGACGTAGAAGCCCTCTACACCAATATTCCACACAAAGATGGACTACAAGCTATCAGGAACAGTATCCCTGATAATGTCACAGCTAACCTGGTGGCTGAACTTTGTGATTTTGTCCTCACCCACAACTATTTCACATTTGGGGACAATATATACCTTCAAGTCAGCGGCACTGCTATGGGTACCCGCATGGCCCCACAATATGCCAACATTTTTATGGCTGACTTAGAACAACGCTTCCTTAGCTCTCGTCCCCTAACGCCCCTACTCTACTTGCACTACATTGATGACATCTTCATCATCTGGACCCATGGAAAAGAAGCCCTTGAGGAATTTCACCATGATTTCAATAATTTCCATCCCACCATCAACCTCAGCCTAGATCAATCCACACAAGCGGTCCATTTCCTGGACACTACTGTGCTAATAAGCGATGGTCACATCAATACCACCCTATACCGGAAACCTACTGACCGCTACACTTACCTACATGCCTCCAGCTTCCATCCAGGACACACCACACGATCCATTGTCTACAGCCAAGCTCTAAGATATAACCGCATTTGCTCCAATCCCTCGGATAGAGACAAGCACCTACAAGATCTCTATCAAGCATTCTTAAAACTACAATACCCACCTGCTGAAGTGAAAAAACAGATTGACAGAGCCAGACGAGTACCCAGAAGTCACCTCCTACAAGACAGGCCCAACAAAGAAAATAACAGAACACCACTAGCTGTCACCTTCAGCCCCCAACTAAAACCTCTCCAGCGCATCATCAGAGATCTACAACCTATCCTGAAAGATGATCCTTTACTCTCACAGATCTTGGGAGACAGACCTGTCCTCGCTTACAGACAACCCCCCAACCTAAAGCAAATACTCACCAGCAACCACACATCACTGAACAAAACCACTAACCCAGGAACCTATCCTTGTAACAAACCCCGATGCCAACTCTGTCCACATATCTATTCAAGTGACATCATCATAGGACCTAATCACATCAGCCATACCATCAGGGGCTCGTTCACCTGCACATCTACCAATGTGATATATGCCATCATGTGCCAGCAATGCCCCTCTGCCATGTACATTGGCCAAACCGGACAGTCTCTACGCAAAAGAATTAATGGACACAAATCTGACATCAGGAATCAAAATACTCAAAAACCAGTGGGAGAACACTTTAACCTGTCTGGTCATTCAGTGACAGACCTGCGGGTGGCTATATTACAACAGAAAAACTTCAAAAACAGACTCCAAAGAGAGACTGCAGAGCTAGAATTGATATGCAAACTAGACACAATCAACTCCGGTTTGAATAAGGACTGGGAATGGCTGAGCCATTACAAACATTGACTCTATCTCCCCTTGTAAGTACTCTCACACTTCTTATCACACTGTCTGTACTCGGCTAGCTTGATTATCACTTCAAAAGTTTTTTTTTTTTCCTCTTAATTAATTGGCCTCTCAGAGTTGGTAAGACAACTCCCACCTGTTTATGCTCTCTGTATGTGTGTATATATAGCTCCTCATTATATGTTCCATTCTATATGCATCCGAAGAAGTGGGCTGTAGTCCACGAAAGCTTATGCTCTAATAAATTTGTTAGTCTCTAAGGTGCCACAAGTACTCCTGTTCTTCTTTAAGCAGTTATAGGGTCACTCCTCTGCATGGATTCTCTGATGTAAAACTAGTGATGACCTCTATTTAGAACATTTTTCCATAGTCTAAGCACTTACAGGGGTCTCTCTCAGGGATGGATTGCCTGATGTTTAGAAGGGCTGATCTGTTTCTGAAACCTTTCCCAGAGTCTTATGGCCTTATGGTCTCCCTCTTGTATGGATTGCTTGATGTTTAACAAGGTCAGACCTCGGTATGAAACTTTTCCCAGTCTAAGCACTTATGGGGTCTCTCTCCTGTGTGTATTCTCTCATATTAAACCAGAACTGATCTCCATGGGAAACTTTTCCCACAGTCCAAGCAGTGATGGGGTCTCTCTCCTGTGTGGATTGCCTGATGTTTAAGAAGGGTTGGCCTCTCTTTTTCCACAGTCTAAGCCAGGGATGGGCAAACTTTTTGGCCTAAGGGCCACATCGGGGTTGCAAAAATGTATGGAGGGCAGGGTAGGTAAGTCTGTGCCTCCCCAAACAGCCTGGACCCCGCCCCCTATCCTGCCCCCTCCCACGTCCCGCCCCCTGACTGCCCCTCAGAACTACTTACCCATCCAACCCCCTCTGCTCCTTGTCCCCTCATTAACCCTCCCAGGACCCCTCCCCTTATCCAACCTGTCCTACTCCCTGACTGCCCCCATCCCTATCCACACCCCCACCCTGACAGGCCCCCTGGCACTCCCATACCTATCCAACATCTCCCTCTGTTCCCCATCCCCAAACCGCCACCCCATCCAACCGCCCCCTGCTCCCTGACTGCCCCCTGGGACCCCCACCCCCTTACCATGCCGTCACCAGCCACGCCACCATGCTGCCTGGCAGAAGCAGTAGGCCAGAGCGCTGGCGGCACGGTGTGCTGAGGCTGCGGGGGAGGAGGGACAGCATAAGAACGGCCGTACTGGGTCAGACCAAAGGTCCATCTAGCCCAGTATCCTGTCTACCAAGAGTGGCCAATGCCAGGTGCCCCAGAGGGAGTGAACCGAACAGGCAATGATCAAGTGATCTCTCTCCTGCCATCCATCTCCACCCTCTGACAAACAGAGTCTAGGGACACCATTCCTTACCCATCCTGGCTAACAGCCGTTAATGGACTTAACCTCCATGAATTTATCCAGTTCTCTTTTAATCCTAGCCTTCACTACCTCCTCAGGTAAGGAGTTCCACAAGTTGACCGTGCGCTGCATGAAGAAGAACTTCCTTTTATTTGTTTTAAACCTGCTGCCTATTAATTTCATTTGGTGACCCCAGTTCTTGTATTATGGGAATAAGTAAATAACTTTTCCTTATCTACTTTCTCCGCATCACTCATGATTTTATATAGGGGCAGGGGAGGGGCCGGGGGCTAGCCTCCTCAGCTGGAAGCTCAGGAGCTGGGCAGGACTGTCCCAGGGGCCAGATGTGGACTGTGGGCCATAGTTTGCCCACTTCTGATCTAAGCATTTATCGGGTCTCTCTCCTGTGTGGATTGCCTGATGTTTTACAAGGGATGACCTCCGTATAAAACTTTTCCCACAGTCCAAACACTTATGAGGTCTCTCTCCTGTGTGGATTGCCTGATGTCTGACAAGGACTGACCTCTGTATGAAACTTTTTCCACAGTCTAAGCACTTGTGGAGTCTCTCACCTGTGTGGATTGCCTGATGTGCCATAAGACATGATCTATGTGTGAAACTTTTCCCACAGTCCAAACATTTATGGGATTTCTCTCCTGTGTGGATTTTCTGATGTTTAGCAAGGCCTGACCTCCGTATGAAACTTTTTTCACAGTCCAAGCACTTATGAGGTCTCTCTCTGGTGTGGATTGCCTGATGGCTGAGAAGGCCTGACCTTCGTATGAAACTTTTTCCACAGTCTAAGCACTTATGAGATCTCTCTTCGGTGTGGATTGCCTGATGAACGACAAGGCCTGACTTCCGGATGAAACTTTTTCCACAGTCTAAGCACTTATGAGGTCTCTCTCCAGTGTGGATTGCCTGATGATCAAGTAGGGTTGACCTCCGTATGAAACTTTTCCCACAGTCTAAGCACTTGTGGGGTCTCTCTCCAGTGTGGACTGCCTGATGTCTGACAAGGTCTGACCTCTGTATAAAACTTTTTCCACAGCCTAAGCACTTGTGGAGTCCCTCACCTGTGTGGATTGCCTGATGTGCCATAAGATATGATCTGTGTGTGAAACTTTTCCCACAGTCCAAACATTTATGGGATTTCTCTCCTGTGTGGATTTTCTGATGTTTAGCAAGGCCTGACCTCCGTATGAAACTTTTTTCACAGTCCAAGCACTTATGAGGTCTCTCTCTGGTGTGGATTGCCTGATGTCTGACAAGGCCTGACCTTCGTATGAAACTTTTTCCACAGTCTAAGCACTTGTGGGGTCTCTCACCAGTATGGATTGCCTGATGGCTGAGAAGGCCTGACCTTCGTATGAAACTTTTTCCACAGTCTAAGCACTTATGAGATCTCTCTTTGGTGTGGATTGCCTGATGAATGACAAGGCCTGACTTCCAGATGAAACTTTTTCCACAGTCTAAGCACTTATGAGGTCTCTCTCTGGTGTGGATTGCCTGATGTATAAGAAGGCTTGACCTCTGTATGAAACTTTTCCCACAGTCTAAGCACTTGTGGGGTCTCTCACCAGTGTGGATTGCCTGATGTCCGACAAGGACTGACCTTCGTATGAAACTTTTTCCACAGTCTAAGCACTTGTGGGGTCTCTCACCAGTATGGATTGCCTGATGTCTGACAAGGCCTGACCTTCGTATGAAACTTTTTCCACAGTCTAAGCACTTATGAGATCTCTCTTCGGTGTGGATTGCCTGATGAATGACAAGGCCTGACCACCGGATGAAATTTTTTCCACAGTCTAAGCACTTATGAGGTCTTTCTCTGGTGTGGATTGCCTGATGTATAAGAAGGCTTGACCTCTGTATGAAACTTTTCCCACAGTCTAAGCACTTGTGGGGTCTCTCACCAGTATGGATTGCCTGATGTCTGACAAGGCCTGACCTCCGTATGAAACTTTTTCCACAGTCTAAGCACTTGTGGGGTCTCTCACCAGTGTGGATTGCCTGATGTCTGACAAGACCTGACTTTCGTATGAAACTTTTTCCACAGTCTAAGCACTGGTGGGGTCTCTCACCAGTGTGGATAGCCTGATGTCTGACAAGGCCTGACCTTCGTATGAAACTTTTTCCGCAGTCTAAGCACTTATGAGGTCTCTCTCCAATGTGGACTGCCTGATGATCAAGTAGGGTTGACCTCCATATGAAACTTTTTCCACAGTCTAAGCACAGATGGGGTCTCTCACCAGTGTGGATAGCCTGATGTCTGACAAGGCCTGACCTTCGTATGAAATTTTTTCCACAGTCTAAGCACTTATAGGGTCTCTCTCCAGTGTGGATTGCCTGATGTTTAACAAGGTCTGACCTCCGCATGAAACTTTTTCCGCAGTCTAAGCACTTATGGGGTCTCTCTCCAGTGTGGACTGCCTGATGATCAAGTAGGGTTGACCTCCATATGAAACTTTTTCCACAGTCTAAGCACAGATGGGGGCTTCCCACAGAGGTCCCCTGTGATTCCCCGTGTCCAGGAACTTCCTGCTGTTGATTCCCCTCCTCGTTCTCACTCATTCTCTCATCACCTGCTGGGAGAGAGAGAATCCAGACAGGAGTCATTGTGCTGGGGAGAGATTAAGAGGAATAGCAGCAAGGAAAAACCAACATACTAAAGCTGCAGAGACGGAGCAATTGGATTCTGCCTCCACTTCCCAACCAAACATTCACAGAGAAGGAAAGTTGGGAAGGAAACTCCTGCAGATAACAGGACACATGGAAAGTGATGTCATTGATATCTGCTGCCTGCAGCCCTGCCCTGGGTGAGATGAGGAAGAGCAGAGGGCACTTATTGATACTACATTTTTGGGATTCTCTACTTTGTCCTTCATTCCCCAGATGGTTTGTGTGTCAGTCCTCACCTGTGTGGGCGCCTCTCGGGATCTCTCTTTCCTCACAGGACTGGAGATCGGGCACCCACGGCTCTTCCCCTCGTTCCAGCCGGGTGATCAGGTCTGGTTTGGGAAGGGGGAATCCTGTGCAGGGAGTGAAATCAGACCAGATCAGGGTGCATGGAAGATTGAGAGAGCGTCTGTCAGAAAGGACATTCCATGAGTGGAACCTGTCCCTGTGCTGTGCTGGGGAATGTGGAATCTAAGGGGACGGGAACGTGGACACTGAGACCCCTCGGGGGAGGCAGACATCTGGTGAGGTGAGAGGAACTGTGATACACACCCAGCTCTAGTGTTAAACCCCTGCCTATTTTTAAACCTGTGGAGCTCAGAGCCCTCCACAAGGCTGGAGCTGTTCCCAAGGAGGAGGGAGAAGAGGGATTCTGTGAGTGACTGAGGAACAACACAGACAGGACAATACACGGCTTTTCCACCTTGCAAACTAGGAATGTTGGGTGGGGATGATTTAATATGTGCCTTAGGTTTGGACACCCAGGTCTCATTGGAGAGTGATGAGGGAAGAACCTGACCGGTGTCAGACACGCAGACCCCCTCCGCCCCCAAGCTTCCAATAACCAAGGGGGCGGGAATCCCTTACCCAGCGATGTCACTGTCTCATAGTTCTCCCGCATGACATCCCTGTAGAGGGCTCTCTGAGTGGGGTCCAGCAGAGTCCCCTGCCCCTGGGTGAAATACACAGCCACCTCCTCGAAGGTCACTGGCATCTGAAACAACAAGTGTCCCTCACTCAAAACCTGCTGCCCCAGCCGCAATCCCACTAGACATGGGGAAGGAGGGCCAGAGAAGCAGAATCCTCCCTCCACCCTGCTCAGAGCAGCCAGGAGGCTTCAGGGGGTAGCGAGAAGATGAGAGCTTGTTGTCCCCCCCAGCAGAGAGAGGTTGGCACATTTCCCACACGCCTGCCAGCCACAGGCTGATACGGGAAGCAGAGCTCTGAGCTGGGGACAGGGACAGAAATCCCAACAGCTTCCATTTGTATTTCACAGCAGCCTCTGGCAATGGGGTCAGGCTCCAGCACTGGGAGTCTGGTCAGTTTCCCCAGCCCTGCTCAGCGGGGTGTTTCCTGGTTCAGAAATGGGGGAATGTTTCCCCTCCCCCACACCCGCCACCAATGGGCCTGTTCAGAAAATCAGGCCCAGGTTGATTATGTTCCAGCAGGCTTATCAGACCCTGTCCCACCCTGTGCGTTTAACCCCTCTGCAATACCCCTCCCCCACCACCAAAAGCTCCCTAAAACTCCCCTACCTGAGCCAGCTCCATCACAGCCATTTCCCTGCCCTGTCTCCTGGAAGATGGGCCCATCTGGAACAAACGTGGATGTGATTCCTCGGCCTGTCGGGGCAACAGGGGCGATGGAAGAGATTACAGAAGGGGCTTGAGTCTATGTCCCTCCCCAATTCCCGCCAGGCTCTCTCTCTGCAGACAGACGCTATGATTCTATGACTGCCATGAAAAATCCAGTTAGTTCATTACCTCCACAGCCAGCCCCTCCAGCCCCCATTAGAACTAAACCCACCAAGTCCCTTCTAAATGGGGCCAAACTCACCAGCTGGTCCCTGAAAGGGGCTCTTTGTGCAGAGTCATTTCGCTGCCCGACTCCAGCCCTTTCCCCAGGTCTCTCCATCACCTGGAGGCTCAGGCTCAGGGGCGGGTATGGTTAGACTGGTTCCAGCCACTGGAGAAAGTGCCCCTGGGCTGGTCTCAGAGGGGTGTGATGAAGCGGAAATGTTCTGAATGTTTTTTTTTAATACCACGTGTGTGCCTCAGTTTCCCCATGTGTTACTCAAATATCAAGCTGGTGGGATACAGGTGTGTGATCATTGCAGAGACTTCTGGAGGGCGGGTATGACTGCAGAGTGGCTGCGTGGGCATAGAGAATGGCCAAAACTCTGTATCCTGGCAAGCAGTGGCCGAAAACGGTCCTCTGCAAGGAGGCAGCCAGCCGAAGGTGTTGGAGAACAAAGAGAGAGGGGGAGACCAGGTGACCTGTTTTCCTGGGAAAGAGAGAAAGCACAGAGGAGGGGCAGCTGGGCATCATTGGGGATGGGGGGCTGGAAGCGGTCAGTCTCGTGGTTTGGGACTCACAGGGGAGAGTCCAGGACTCGGGATTCCCCCCCGCCAAATGGACTTTGTGAATGCTCCTGATTTCTGTGCTAACAAGCTCTGTTCTGTGCTGTGTTCCCAGCGACCAATAAACCCGTCTGTTTTCCAAGCTGGCCGAGAGTCACAGCTGACTGCGGAGGTGGGGTGCACGGCCCCTGTGGGGGAGCGTGTCAGGCTTCTCCTTAGGCTGCCCCCGGGGCTCAGGCTGGGGCCGTGCGCCCTTCCTGGGCTCCGAGTCTGAGGCCACATACTCAGTGGGTGGAGGGGAAGTTGGGTGGTGCTCAGGGGCTTGGGTCCTGCCTCTACAGTGGTAGGGGGGGGAAGCTTTCCTCCCTCAGCCCTAGGTTCAGGAGCACTGCCAAGTTTTCTGCTGCCCCGAAATGCCGCGCCTCCCTCCACTGAAAAACCGCCATGGTCACCGCCCCCCAAATCACAGTGCCCTAGGCGACCCCCTAGGTCACCTAATGGGTTGCGCCGGTGTATCAGCACAAACTGGCTGTACCACATTCTTATCGCCGGCTCCCAGCCCCAGGCAGGGTGGCTGAAATAATCTGGTGGGCACTGAGCCATTGAACCAAACTATAAAACGTGGATAGGATGGAAAGCCCTTCAAGCCAGGGGGTGCGGCAGGGCCCCACCAGCCTAGATTCAGCACCTGTGCTGCCCCCACCACCCTGGTTGTGCCCCTGGGACCCGCTCCTTCCCCGGCCCCCAGCTGGGGCCCCCCACCCGGCATTCAGTTTGGCCCCGACCACCTTCTGCCCCTCCCTATTTGCCCCCCTCAGATCTCCCTGAGCTGCAGCCTCCGTCCACAGCAGCGCGGCCAGGGGCAGGGAAACAAAGCACCAGATGGGGGAGACGATGGGTGGTAGCGTGATCCCGCCCCCGCCCCGCACACACCTGGAACTGGCGGCAGCTTTCCCGGGCCCAGGGCGGGAATCGCAGCCAGCTCCACTGGGAGCAGCCTGGGGCCAAACCTCCCCCTGCAACCCCGGGGGTGGGCGGATCTATCTCACCTTCCCTCCGAGCGGGGCCCCCCTGGGGCAGGGCCTGGCCGGGCTGGGGGTTCTGCCCTGGGAGAGGCTCCTGGAGCAGCGGGAAGGGCCCTGCTGGAGATTCCCCTCTCCCGGCTGCAGCCAGGGCTCCGGGCTCCCAGCACCAGCCGCCGGGGCTCGGGGATCTCGCCAGGAGCCTGGAGCCAGAGTCACCGCAGCGGCTGCGAGTCACTTCCTGCTGTCGGGCCTGAGCCCAGCGATCGCTCTCCCGAGAGCCGCCTCCCAGCTGCTCCTGGGTCCTAGGGATCAACTCATCGAACTGCAGCATCTCTGTGTCGGCTCCTGTTCCACTCACAGGCTCTAATGTCAGAAGGGAGGGACCGTCTTTCATCTAGGCGGGGAATGAGTGTCACATTTTCCTAAAATACTGTGTTCTTCCCTTGCAATTGCATGTCCTGAACAAAGCTGTCTCTGATTCTGTTGCTTCCAACCTGAATGGAGTTCGCTTCTTCCACACCACTCTGACACTTTTTACCAAAATACTTAATAAACTTTAGGAGAAACCAGTAAACATGCACAAGGTAAGCGGTGAAATGGTCCTGCTATTGGGGGGAACTTTCCTGATTTAAACATCCCCCAGGTGGAATTGAATAGCAGAAGGATCTGAGTTCTCCCTCCCTCTTCCTTCACCCAGAGCCTGCCTCACCTTGAGGGCTCCCCTTCCACTCCCCTGTGTGGCAAAGTCCTTATAACCCCAACAAGGCTGGGCCCAGGCTTCCTGAGGGGCTCGCCCCCCCACCCTGGTTGTGACCACTGAGGACACGGGCTAGAGCGTCCCCACTCCGGGGCACTTCCTCCGCTCTGGACTCTTCCCTAACCTCTTCCCTGGCCATTGTCTATACCCCAGAACAAATGCAATTTATTAAACAGCAGCTAATAAAAGAAATCAGGAAACAATGGGAAAGGCGAAAGCAAAACTCTTAGCCCCACTCTGTGGGCACTGGGGAAGCACAACCAGCGGCTCTGGAATGTCAGGGCACTTCACAGCATACGCGTGAGCAGCACATTTCATTAGGGTGTGCACCCAGGGAATTTTATTTATTTATTAAGGCGAACATTTATTGAATATTCAATCAAAAAGGATATTATATTTATTCATCAAACTAAAGAAACTAAAACTTAACTAGTTTTTTTTAAATTAACATGTAAACTTTACTTAAAAAATACAAACTTAAAAAATGAGACACGGAATACCAAATTTTTGCTGTAACGATAACCAGGCGTATATAAAGATACAGTCAATTTTCATGATCTTTATCTTTAACCAGATAATGAGCTAACCCAAGTTGACCAAAACAGATTAAGGTTTCTTCATCTTCCTGTCCTAGAGAATGAGACGTCACTCACCAGGTGTTATGGACTTAAATTCCTCAATCACATCATTGTAATTAACTGATGAAGGCAATTCTTGTTCAATGTTCAAAATCATGAGTGAGTCGAGGCGCTGTTGGGAAATTGTACTTCTTAGTTTGTTTTTTACATGTGCTAGTTTCAAAAAGGCTCATTCACATGAATGGCTTGTAACAGGTAAGACTGCAAAGCATTGAATAGATTTATAAAAGGTCTGGAACATGGAAGACCGATCTGATTCCTTTAGCCAATCAAGCCACTCTCTGTTGGTGTTCGTCATGCTACCTTTAGGAACAGATCCGTCATAACCCCGAAGCAATCCGACTTCAGCTTCCAACTCATCCAAGGACACTTTAAATTTGTTGGCAATGATTCTCATATCATCCCTGCCAATGTCTAAGCTCAGCAGTTTTCCCATTGCAGTCACAATTTTACAAGTCTCCTGCTCAAATCGCTGGTCAATGCCAGTAATCATTGAGTCTAGGAGTGGGTAAAATGAAGTTATTCTCTCCAGCTCCTCTTTTGTATCAAAGTGATGCTGGGACTCAAATGCGTCATCAATACGAGTGGACGTTTTTCTCTTCTTAACTGGGGGAACCGATATATCATTCTCTACACACCTTTTCACACTGTCATTGAAAATAGATTGAAAATATTCTGGGCCACTTCTCATCGCAGCCAAAGAGTTACACAAGCATTTCACCACTGTCATTAGAGTAAGTAAATTGAGATCTGGAGTTTGAATAGCCTTACTCACTTTTACCACCATCTGGAGAATAGGGTGCATCATGTGAAGGGCAAAGATGAACTTGAATGAATTTAGTTCATGGATAAGTGAGTTGTTTCGATAATCTCTAGTAAAGCTTGTAAAATGATGGAGTAGTTTTATTTTACAGCAGCCACTGCTTCTGCTCTGCATGCCCTTCTTGTGTTCGACAGTGACTTCAAAATCTTCAACTAGGATCCTTCTTCTTGTGAAATCTTCTCCATTACAGCATGTCACACAGGACTCCCCTCCATGAAGGCATAAAGAGTCTGAATAACACTAAAAAAATCAAAGACAGTTCTGTTTTGTTTACTTGAAGTGCATGCATCTACTAGGACGAGGTTCAAACAATGCGCATAGCAGTGTACATAGAGTATTTCACTGTTTCTTTCTTTACTTTCCATTTGAACTCCCGCAGTAAATCCAGACATAGTAGATGCACCATCAAAACAGACGGACATCACCAGTCAATTTTAAGACTGCCAAGGACGTCATTTAACTGGTCAAAAATAGACTGAGCATCAACTGTTAATAGTCTCTGAACAGACACAAAATGTTCAACTGGACTATGTTTTTCATGGTCAAAATACCGCACCACAACGGACATCTCTTCGCGGTGTCCACAGTCAGGAGTGTCACCGGCAATTATTGAGACCATTTTTCCATTTAGTGAAGACACAATCTTTTGTGGCACAACATTGTGCAAGGCCACAATTAAATCATTGATGTGGGTGTGCCTCCCTCCGTGCTCTCCTGCCCAGCGTGCCGTCGTGGCAGGGCGAAGTGAGGCTGCAGAGGAGGGGGGACAGCTGGAGGGGCCGGGGGCTAGCCTCCCTGGCCGGGAGCTCGCAGGCCAGGCAGGACGGTCCCGTGGGCTGGATGTAGCCTGTGGGTCGTAGTTTGCCCACCTCTGGATTAGGCCTCCTGCTCAGGCCCTGGCTATGCTTCAGGGATTCTGCGGATCAGACACATGCTCCGGCGGTGGCCACATGCCCTCAGGTGACAGGACCTTCTTCCCAGTGTCCCTGTATAGGTGCAAATCCAGACGGCAAATAAAAAGCCGCACACACTTGATAATCTCTGTAAGATGATTGGAGGGGAAGGGGGACAGACTTCTGATCTTTGAGCACTTCTGGCTGCTGACCTAGTTTTGTCCCTGCCCTCCCCCAGGGTTCCACAGGGTGCAGGCCGTGGACTGCGACATCCCATGGTGGGTGGGGGTGAGGGAAATGCCAGTAAGACGGAGATGACTTCATCAGCTTCTACGTCCGGCCTCAGGCACCTTACCCCTGTCTGCATCCCGACTCCCCCTCTTCCGGAGCCATGGTCTTTCTCCCAGCCCCACCTCAAGGGGGCGGGAGGGGCGCACAGACAGTTTAAAAAGTATTCCACTGAGCCCAGAGCAATTCCAGCTGCCACGCCTGTGCTTTGCAAGGCTAAACCAGTCATGGTGGCAGCCAGGATGGTGGGCAGATGCCCATGTTATGAACTCCTTAACATGTTACCAGTACAATTTTAATAGTTGAAACGGTTACTTTTTACATGCTATTTTCATCTCTAGTCTGGACACCTTCCTTGTAGCTTCTGAGCCTCTAGGCGGAAGCCTCCACAAACCCCCAAAGCTTCCCTGACTGGGTGGGACAGCCCCTTCCCCACTCCTACCCCATGGGGTGGGGGAGCTGCCATTGTATCTTTGCCTCTCCTTCTCCCCGACCCCCACCCTCTTTCCCTCCCTTCCCCAGCCAGTCTGCTCTTGCTTTCACAACCTCCCCGCAGCCTCCTCTCCCCATGTCCCACCTTTTTCTCAGTGACCCCCCCAGAGTGTCCCTCTATTGTAGCCCTGTTCCCATCTGGCTCCTAAGTCTTTCCTAATTCCCCTGCATCGCCCCATCCCCCCTTCAGCCATTCCCTGCCTCCTGCATCTGCCCCTGACCCATCCCTCATCCCCCCTCAATCGCACCTTATCTACACCCCCTTCCCCTCTTCAGCCCTCTTTCAGTTCCCCCTTCCTCTTCCCCCTCCCAGGTGTCACTGTCCCAGCCCTCAGTGCAGCATGGGTTGGCTTCCCCCTGCTCTGCACACAATGAGAGATAGGAACCTTCCCTGTAGGAATGTGCTACCTGTACCAGTTGCTGATCTGTAACTGGTTTGTAAGAAATGGCTATTGTAAAAAAACTGCTCTCTGATGTAGCAAATGACTACAGATAGCAGTTTGTCCCCTGCACTCATTTCTTGTCCCCTGCACTCATGGCAGGACTAAGTATTATCTTCTAGACCATTCCTGGCAGGTGTTTGTCAGGTGAATGACCCCCTGACCAGTCAATTTTTGCCCCCTGCTTAGACCCTGGCTGCCCCTCTCCTCCGATTTGCCCCCTTTTTACCCCTGTAAAAAGCAGTCAGCACAATCTTACACTTAGTAAGGGCAGGATGAAGGGAAGTGGCTTCAGCAGATATTATTGAGCATGCTCAGTGCACCATA
Organism: Chrysemys picta bellii; assembly: GCF_011386835.1. NCBI lineage: Eukaryota > Metazoa > Chordata > Testudines > Emydidae > Chrysemys > Chrysemys picta. Next base: position 38,408 of record NW_027052933.1, read on the forward strand.
AGTAGCACATTCCTACATGGAGCAGTTTTCTATACTGCACCTGCAGGAGTGTTAATTAATCTACCCCAATGGGTGATAATAGCTATGTCCATGGGAGAACCTCAAAACATAAATAAATGCCAATTGACTCTCCTTCGGCAGGAGGTAGGGAAAAGGGAAATGCCAGCCAGAGGGGATTTCCCTGTCAGATAAGATTTCCAACTCTCCCAGGCCAGGCGCTAGGGTGACCAGATGTCCCGATTTTATAGGGACAGTCCTGATTTTTGGGTCTTTTTCTTATATGGGCTCCTATTACCCCCCACTCCCTGTCCTGATTTTTCACATTTGCTGCCTGGTCACCCTACCAGGCACCATTGCTGCAAATGGCATCTAGTCCAGGAGAGTAGGCAACCCCACTGGCAAATGAAAAATTTTCCCCACAGACCCTAGAAGAGGCTGAAAAGCTGAAGAATGATCAACTCTGGTCTGAGCATGAGCAGCACGTACAGCAGGGCGGGGGAAGGGAGGCTAAGCAATGGTGGTTGAAGCATGAAGGGACAGAGGAATCTTTAGCGCATCTGGCATGTAAATATCTTGCAACTCTGGCTGCAACAGTGTCATAAGATTGCCTCTTCTCACTTGCAGCATTATCGCCTGCAAACGGAAACAAACCTGTTTGTCTAAGCGATTGGCAGAAAAAGAAGTAGAATTGAGAGGACTTCTAGGCTCTAAAGATTTTAATTGCTTTATTTTTGAGTGCACTTCTATACCAAAAATAATCTATGTTTCTAAATTACACTTTCATGATAAGGAGATTGCACTACAGTACTTCTATGAGGTGAATTGAAATACACTATTTTTGCTTTTCATGTTTACAGTACAAATATTTCTAATACAAATAATATAAAGTGAGCACTGTACACTTCCTATGCTTTATTGTGATAGAAATCAATAGATATTAAAATGTAGAAATTTAACAAATTTCAATTGGTATTCTGTTATTTAACAATGTGATCCATCGAGATTAATTTTTCTACCCACAATTATTTTTGAGTTAATCATGATTAATCAACCACACTGCTATTTCTTCCATTTTCTTAACAATACAAGTTTAAATTTCAAAGTTCTAATCTATATAACTTGGAATGGCCCCAAATACCATTTACAGACTTCTCTAACATGTCTCTAAAGGTTGAAATCTGGGTCAAATAGCCTGCAAGGTTCTTAACTCTTTCGGGCCAGGTTGTAGGGCTGAAGAATGAAATCACCCTTTTAATAAATTACACCTACCAATATGGCTCGGCATACTTGCAATGAAATTACTGTAATGAAACCACCTTTTACTATTAATGAAATTGTCTTTTTATAAATGAAACGGTGTTAACCACCTTTGGACAAATTATGTGTTAGTAGCTTATGAAGAATTGCTTTGGAAGAATTTGTTACTGTAACTCTTTTCTTTTAACAGATTTAAAAATTTTATTAAGATGATGTTAAAAAAAATAGTGAACAGAGTTTGAGCCTAGAAGTTTCTGGTTATCAGGGAATAACATACAGATTATTGAAGGTGCAAAGTTTGTTTTAAGATAAAGTGGCATGAGGAATACATAATGTGCAATATCCCCGATTGGGGGTAAAGGGTTGATGGGTCAGAGTACAGACATTGAGATTTTAGGGTATGAAGTTCATAAAGTGCCTATGTTCAGGTGTGGATAATAATGAGTGGATATGATGAGGAGGATGGATTGACCCTCATTTGGTGAGATTTAATGCTCAGGGAGTTTATGATTCCAGTTCATATGATCCAACGGAGAAGGTCACTTGGTCCCTTTCTCGTAGTGGGAGAACGATGTCACTCTGGCTCACGCTTCCTGGTACTGTCGGTGGCCGGTGATGTGCTTGATGTAGATGTTCCTGGACCATCGGATGGCGTCTGAGACCATGAGTCACCGCATGAGACGTACGTAGCGTCGACCCCTTCATATTGTGACTAAATCCCCCATCTTAAACCACTGATACATTGTAACTAAAGCAACTCCATATTGTAACTGAAACTGTTTAAAGTTAGGTGTGTGTGTTTCATTTAAAAGTGTGAATGTGGGCGTGTGATGGGATCAGTCCCTGAGGCCAGCTCATCTCAAAGACCAGCTGCCAGCACCACCGTGATGGCTGAAGAACAATATGGGTGAAACTTGCAAAAGAACCCACCCAAGAGAAAGAAAAACAAAAGCCCCATCAAGAAAAAGATCAAAGTCACATCTGCCATTAACTGATGACTCATGGTCATACAGTGTCCAGGGGCAGTGGGACAGGACAGGATCTATGGACAGAAACATATAAAAAGATGGGTGCAAAACCATAGGGTTTAGTTCTTCTTCCCGTTCTACATTCATCCTCCAGGAGCATCGGTGCACACCGACAGGACCCAGCTACCCCCCTCATGACTAGACCACCTGGCCAGTGGATTAGTACGAGCAACTGAGGCTGGTGGGGTCTCTCTCCTTTGTGGATTCTCTGATGTGAAACAAGGGCTGACCTCAGTATGAAACTTTTTCCACAAATTAAGCAGTTATGGGATCTGTCTCCTGTGTCGATTGCCTGATGTCTAACAAGATGTGACCTCTGTATGAAACTTTTTCCACTGTCTGAGAAATAACGGGGTCTCTCTCCTGTATGGATCCTCTGATGTGTTATAAGATTTGATTTGTTTGTGAAACTTTTCCCACAGTCCAAACACTTATGGGATCTCTTTCCTATGCGGATAGCCTGATGTCTGACAATGTCTGACTTCCATATAAAACTTTTTCCACAGTCTAAACATTTATGGAGTCTCCCTCCTATGTGGCAGTGCTACCTTCCAGTTCAAGTAGTTCTTGCCCTCAAGGCATTGATAGGGTTTCTCTCTTGTGTGGCTTCTCCCATGGTTATTAAGATATGAGCAGTTATTGAAGTTTTCCCCATGGTCCAAGCACTGAAGTGATTCGTCTCCAGTATGAATTGTTTGAGGCGTAACAAGCTGTGGTCTCAGAATGAATCCTTTTCCATAACCAAGGCATTCATAGCATTTGTCTTCCTTCCAGGTTGTCTGCCGGGCTGTGGGATCCCTGTATCCTTCCCCACAGCTAATAGATTAATCAATTTGCTCCCTTGAGTGGTTTCCCAGAAGCCTTTCTGACCTCTGCCAATTTCCCCACTCTTCTCCCTGTTCCAAGCATTGGGAAAAATTCCCTTCAGCTCTTCCCACAAAGGTCCCCTCTGGTTCCACTTCCCCTGCTGGGAGAGAGACAATCCAGTCAGGAGTCATTGTGCCTGGGAGAAAGAAAGAGGAATAGCATGGAGGGAAAACCCAACATACTAAAGCTGAATTTGAAATTAAGGTTTTATAATAGGATTCTACCTCCACATCCCACCCAAAAATTCACAGAGAAGAAACATTGGGAAGGAAACTCCTGCAGGTAACAGGACAGGTGGCAAGCGATGTTAGTCATATCTGCTGACTACAGCCCTGCCCTGGGTGAGATGAGGAAGAACTGAGGGCACTTACTGATACTACATTTTTGGGATTCTCCACTTTTTCCTTCATTCACCAGATGGTTTATGTGTCAGTCCTCACCTGTGCAGGCACCTCTCAGGATCTCTGTTTCCTCACAGGCCTAACGATTGGGCACTCATGGCTCTTTCCCTCATTCCAGGCGGGAGATCAGTTCAGGTTTGGGAAGGGGGGACCCTGTGCAGGGAGTGAAATCAGACCAGATCAGGGTGTGTGGAGGATTGAGAGAGTGTCTGTCAGAAAGGACATTCCATGGGTGGAACCTGTCCCTGTGCTCTGCTGGCAGAACATGGAATCCAAGAGGATGGGAACATGGTCACTGAGCCACCTTGGGGGAGGCAGACGTCTGGGGAGGTGGGGGGAATTGTGACGCCCTCACTAGGAGTTCCTAGGATCTGTGCTCTCTGGGGGCCCTGCTGACGCATACCCAGCTCTGGAGTTAAACCCCTGCCCATTTCTAAACCGGCAGAGCCCAGAGCACTCCACATGGCTGGAGCTGTTAGCAAGGAGGGAAGTGAACAGGGATTGTGTGTGTGAATGAGAAACAACACAGACAGGACAATACAGGGCTTCTCCGCCTGGAAAGCGAGGAGGGTCAGATTGGGATGATTCAGTATATCTGGTAGGTTTTGACACCCTGTTCTCACTGGAGAGTGTATGGAGATGCAAGTCTCTTTCACACGGCAGCTGTGCATTACGGAGCCCATTCCCCTCCAATCTAACTGACCAGGGAAGAAGCTGACCAGTCTCAGACATGCAGACCCCAGGACTCCACACCCTATCCAATTCCCCCTGTCCCCTGACTGCCCCGACCCCTATTGAAACCCCCCCCTTTTCAGGCCCCCCGAGATTCCCACACCTATCGAACCACCCCCTGCTCCCTGCCCCTGGAAACCCTGCCCCTTATCCAACCCCCACCCCTGACCGCTTACTGTGCTGGTCAGAGCACCAGGACTAGTACCTGTGCAATCCGGCTGGAGCCAGCCACACCACCACGCAGTCTAGAGCACTGGCGGCATGGCAAGTTGAGGCTGTGGAGAAGGGGGGACAGCAGGGGAGGGGCCAGGGGCTAGCCTCCCTGGCCAGGAGCTCAAGGGCTGGGCAGGACGGTCCCGTGGGCCAGATGTGGCCCACGGGCATAGTTTGCCCACCTCTGCACTAGTCACAGGGAAAAATAAGCAAAACAGAGAAGCTCTGGGAGGGCCAGAAAAGCAGAAATCCCCCCACACCCCGCTCAGAGCAGCCAGGAGGCTTCAGGGGGTGGGGTGAAGGTGAGAGCTCCTTTTCCTTCACAGCAGGTGGAGCAGGGCAGGGTCTTCTCATTTCCCACACGCCTGCCAGCCACAGGCTGATACGAGAAGCAGAGCTCTAAGCCAGGGAGAGGGACAGGAATCCCAACAGCTTCCCTTTGTATTTCACAGCAGCTAGTGGGGTGTTTCCAGTGTCAGAAATGGAGGAATGTCCCCCTCCGCCCCTAGCCAATGGGCCTGTTCACAAAATCAGGCCCAGGTTGATCATTTTCCAGCAGGTTTATCACACCCTGTCCCCAAACTGCCTCACACTGTGTGTTTCGTGCCCCTCCCCCTCTATAGCAAATCCTCCTCTTCCCCCACCCCGCGCAGCTCCCTTCAACTCCCCTACCTGAGCTGTCTCAATCACAGCCATTTCCCTTCTCTGTCCCCTGGAAGACCGGACGATCTGGAACAAAATGTGGATGTGATTCCTTAGCTTGTCAGGGCGAGAGGGGCAATGGGAGAGGTTACAGAAGGGGCTTGTGTCCATGTCCCCCGTCTCTCCCTGCAGACAGACGCTCTGAACTCTGCCACAATGGGAAAACCCTCAATCACTTTATCACAATACAGACCTGCCCCCCCCACCTCAGCACTGAACACCCTGCAACACCAGTAGGTCCCTAAAAGGTGTCCTTTGTGCAGAGTCATTTCTCTGCCTGGCTTCAGCCCTTTTCCCAGGTCTCTCCATCACCTGGGATCTCAGGCTCAGGGGCTCGTATAGTTAGAGTGGTTCCAGCCACTGGAGAAAGTGCTCCTGGGCTGGTTTAAGAGGGGTGTGATGAAGCTGGAATGGTCTTAATGGTTTCTCTGAATATCATGTGTGTGCCTCAGTTTCCCCATGTGTTACTCAAGTATCAAGCTGGTGGGATACGGGTGTGTGATCATTGCGGAGACCTCTAGAGGGCAGGTGTGATTGTAGAGTGGCTGCCTGGGCATAGAGAATGGCCAAAATTCTGTATCCTGGAAGCGATGGCCTGACCCCGTCCTCTGCAAGGAACTAGCCAAAGGTGTGGGAGAACAAAGAGATAGGGGGAGGCCAGGTGACCTGTTTTCCTGGGAAAGAGAGAAAGCACGGAGGAGGGGCAGCTGGATGTCACTGAAGATGGGGGGCTGGAATCGGGTCAGTCTCTTGGTTTGGGAATCAGCGGGGAGAGCCCAGGGCCGGATCCGGTCTCTGGATGCTCCCCAAGATGGACTTTGATTTCTGTGTTAACAAGATCTGTTCTATGCTGTGTTCCCAGCCTGCCTCCCCCAGCCCCAGGTTCACCCCCCGCCAGCTGTACCCTGTTCTTATCCCTGGCTCCTAGTCCCAGGCAGAGGCACTGAAACAATCTGTACAGTGTGTGTGTGTGGGGGGGGGGCACTGAGAGCCATTGAGAAACCCCTTCAAGCCAGGGGGTGTGGCAGGGCCCACCAGCCTAGATCAAGCACATCTGCCACCACCATCCCCCGCCATGATTGTGCCCCTGAGCCCCTCTCCTTTCCCACCTCCCAGCTGGGGCCCCCCACCCTGCATTCAGTTTGGCCCCTGCCAACCAGAGGGCTGGGGAGGGAGGACAGCTATTGGACACCAGAGGTTGTACCAAGTAGACTCCTCAAAAGTGGGTGTGCTTGTCCTGGCTTGTTGCTCCAAAGCTCTGTAATAAAGTTATTTTACTGGAAGGGTGTATGTGGCATACATTGAATAATAAGACTAAAGTACTGTATAATGGCAATGTGTATGTGTTCATTGTTGGGAAAAGGTGTATGAGTGAAGAGTGGAAGTTTCTTTTGTAGGTTAAAAGAAGCCAAGAAGGGGAGAAGGAAAAAGAACAGAACAAGTTAACTAAAAAAACTATAGCTAGCAAACTCAGTCCAAAGATAAGACACTGGCTCCGTTCAAGGACACTGCTCACAGCTAAGACTTGGCTGACAACCAAGAAGGGGGGGCTTGAATGTGCCCAAGCAGCTGTAAAATCTGCAAAACACTGCCAGGCATTAATGAAATGTGTTAGTTTCTTTTCTCACAGGTAAAAGAAGCGCTACCCAAAGACCCTATCAGCCCTGCCACTCCTTGGAACCAGGAGAATGGATCTATGTAAAGCTCCACCAATGAAAGACTGCTTTGGCTCCACACTGGAAAGGCCCTTACCAAGTCCTGCTGACTACCAACACTACTATGAAGTGCCAAGGATTGACTGCCTGGACCCATGCGTCTCACTGCGTCTCCTTTTGATATTTCTTTTCTTCCTTCTGAACAGCAGGAGAGAAGGACAAGGTGATGTGCTGGTAACCTCTCCCTTGTCCAGTGACAGAGCTAACCTGCATTCAGTATTTGATACAGAAACCAAAGCACTACAGGGTGATGTGCTGGTAATCTCTCTCCTGTATGATGCTGAGCCACGATTCCTTCAGGAAAGAAGGAGGAAGACTCACTCCGCTGAAATTGCCAAAGTCCAGGAATTCCTGACTACAAAAGACATTAAGAACTGACCCTGGTGAAGAAACAAAAAATTATACACTGGCAGGAAGAAACTTTTGGGACTCATGTTTGGGAATGTGGTATTGATTGAATTTGGGGGTGTGACAGTGTACCCCATAAGGCTTTATGGGGAGGTGGTGCTTATAAATTTATGTATGACATAACTGGAATATGTTTTGTGCTGCCTGTGCCATGTAACATATCTCCGTAAGAGTTATGGTCTACTATATCTATTCATCCTATTTGTACATATATATCATTTCCTACTCGAGGTTAAGAATATGGGCTGTATGCTTGCCTGATTTCTAAGTAAGCTTTGTGAGGCATTTGGTCAACTTCTTTAGGAAGGAATTCGCCAGGTTAAGTACCTGATCAGGAGACACTTAGGGAACAATGCATCTTGGAATGCTCCAATCCACATGAGAAGTCTTCCTGGAGACATGCAAGATGCCATGTGGACAATGGTGTCGGCCTGCAAAGACTGAGTCATGCAGGGGCATGTGACTTGCCCAGGTGACTCCAAAACTCCATCTTGGAGCTGGGCTTTGCATAGGAGGGAGGAGGGGGGTCTCCACCCACAAGAGAGAGTCTACTTAAACCTGTGGGAGACCCCTCCATTTTGTCTTCAGCTGGCTAAAGAAGGAGCCTCTCCACCCCCCCGCCCCAGGATACTTGAAGGAGACTGAAACAAAGGACAGTAACTGCAGGGGGTGTGAGTGATAGCTGGACCCAGGCTAAAAGGAGATTCGCCTGTAAAAGGGAGCACTCTGGAACTGGTGAGGAAATTATCTGTATTCAGTTTAATTAGGCATAGATCTGCGCATTTTATTTTATTTTGCTTGGTGACTTACTTTGTTCTGTCTGTTACTACTTTGAACCACTTAAATCCTACTGTCTGTATTTAATAAAATCACCTTTTATTTAGTAATTTACTCAGAGTATGTATTAATACCTGGGGGAGCAAACAACTGTGTATATCTCTCTATCAGTGTTATAGGGGGCGGACAATTTATGAGTTTGTCCTGCATAAGCTTTATGCAGGGTAAAACGGATTTATCTGGGTTTAGACCCCATTGGGAGTTGGGCATCTGAGTGCTAAAGACAAGCACACTACTGTGAGCTGTTTTCAGGTAAACTTGCAGCTTTGGGACAGGAGATTCAGACTCTGGATCTGTGTCTGGAGCCAGACGGGAGTGTCTGGCTCAGCAAGACAGGGTGCTGGAGTCCTGAGCTGGCAGGGAAAACAGAAGCAGGGGTAGTCTTTGCACATCTGGTGGCAGCTCCCAAGGGGTTTCTGTGATCCAACCCGTCACAGGGGGTTTATTCCACAGGCTGCGCCCTGTGTTTTTGGATAAGTCCTTCAGCATGTATTGCCCTACCTAACTGGATTTTAAATGACAAATACCAAAGGCACCTTGTTGCCACTGCCCCCGCCAACCCCTCCATTACACTATTACCCCTGTAAAACATCTAAATACAGACAATGCCATATATCTGATAAAACCCAATGGCCAAGGCCTTCACACTTTAGTGATTTATTTAAATATTGTCTGAAAAAGTTTATTTTTAAGTTTCAGGATATCCCATATAAGCGAACAATTGAGTGGAAAAAGACTGGTCAAAGGAGATAAAAGTATATGACATCACTACAAATGAGCTTCAAGAATTTGAAATTAAGGTTTTATAATAGGATTGATATAATGGCCATTCGAGGGGTCTGTAGTATATCAGGGGGAAGGGTTCCTTGTTGTTTTGGTTACCCAATTAGTAAATAATCAGACTCATACTCAGAGAGTGTGTTCTGCCACTGGAAATTTTACCGGTATTGAAATGATCTCAGTAAGTAACTAAGGCTTGGTCTACACTAACCCCCCAAATCGAACTAAGGTATGCAACTTCAGCTACGTGAATAACGTAGCTGAAGTTTCAAGTACCTTAGTTCGATCTTACCTCGGTCCACACGCGGCAGGCAGGCTCCCCCGTCAACTCCGCGGCTCCCCATTGACTCCGCGGTACTCCTCTCGTCTAGCTGGAGTACCGCAGTCGACGGCAAGCACTTCCAGGTTCGACTTATCGCGTCCAGGTTGGTGTGGGCTTCCACATACTGAATCCTGCCATGTCCATGGGAAGGATGCATGTGGGACTGGATTATTCACCGTGACATCTGGGAGATTAGACCACCTGGTAATGCCTAGCCAATTTCTTGTTAGTGCTCCTGGAATAACTCCTGATATTTGGATTGGAATAGGGAATCAGTGGACATTTTGGCCCTTGGAACTCCTGCAGCTTCAGTATGTAAGGAAATTGAAGCAAGGGGAAGCTGTCACAATCAGGGCCGGCTCCAGGCACCAGCTTGGCAAGCAGGTGCTTGGGGCGGCCACTCAGGAGAAGGGCGGCAGGTCCAGCTATTCTGCGGCAATTCAGCGGACGGTCCCTCACTCCCGCTCACGGCTTTTTTTTTTTTTTTTTTTTGGCTGCTTGGGGCAGCCAAAACCCTGGAGCCGGCCCTGGTCACAATGTTTAACAAAGTGTGTTGAGCAGATATGGGACAAGGAACTACCCTGACAGGACAGTTGCTATTCCAAGCTAATGATAGCTGCGTATACATTAAGGCCACCTCTTTGCTAGACTTACATTTTAATCTCACCACGGCCACAGTAAATCACATTATTTATTGTCCAGCAGACAAAGCCCTACAATTAGATCTTAGGTATCAGATTTCTTTTAATTGGACCACTTTGATATCCGACCGGTTTCAAAATTTACGCTTACTCCTACCAGAGGTTCAGAAAATTTCTGACTTAGAGTCAAATCCATGTGCTTCAGAATATATATCAAATGAAAAACATGATTTCATACGGCCTATAGAGTGTCTATTTTGTGTACTAATTATGATGTGATGTGCTATGTAACTAAGGCAGTGAAACAACCCCATCATATTATTACAATGGGGGCATTACTGCTTGCATTCCTTTTGTTTAGTGTAGGAATATGTTGTTGTAAGGCAGTGGTTCCCAAACTTTAACAACCTGTGAACCCCTTTCACTAAAATGTCAAGTCTTGGGAACCCCCTCTTAAAAATAATATTTCCAGGGATTTTCTCCTTTACCTGAGTATAAATTATAAAAGCAGTGATCTTGGAAATATAAAATTTATTTTTGTGACATGCTTATTGAATGATTTGAGGACAATTTCCTGAAGGGACCCTTACCCTTAAAGAGCTTTTCTGGCTCCGACATTTACATTTCTACACAGGGTGGTTTGGCCCACAGAAATAAAAATCGGCACATCTTCCATGTGTTTTTGGACCAATGGAAAAAACCAGGTACAATTCAAGTGACTTTTAAAATTGTCTATGAAACCGAGTTAACAAAATAAATGATCTTATGAATGACCAGAAAATATACGTCTCAAGTGAAAAAAACTGTAACTGGGCTTCTTTGCAAAGAAATTGTAAGTGTTCTTACAGGAAAAGCCACAAACTGTCTGGAAAGGAAGAGTAGACTGAATTACTTGCCTCAGTGAAATTAAATATCCAGAGAATTGCTGGGCCTGTGATGATGATGACTAGGGCTTGCTCACCTGTGGCTCCCCCTCCCCGTGCTGTGGAGGCATGGCCAGCCAGGTCTGCATCTGCAAGCAGGCCCCCTGCCTCAGGTGCACCTCCCATTGGCTGTGCTGGCCAATAGACTGGGAGCCTCCCGACCAATGGGCTGGGGGGCGGGAGCAAAGGGCTTGATTGTAGGGAACTCTGGAGTAGGGGAGGCAGTGGGGGAGGGAATTGTCTGGCACAAAGGGGGGACTCTCTGGAGGGGATGACAGGGGCACAGGGGCCATTGGGGGGTCTCTCAGGGGGACAGAGGATTGGGTGGGTCTCTGTGGGATGGGGGGAGTGATGGACGGAGCCAGCCACAGCCCGGGTCTGCTCTGCGGAGGGTGGGGGGTTGCTATAGCCCCCTCAGGAAGCCCCCTCTGTCCTGTGTATTTTATGCCACCCTGGGGTGCCCATCGCTGCTCCCTTCCCCCTCCCCCGGCTCCATCTGTCTGTCCCCACAACTCACCAGCTGTGTCTGTCTCTGTCTGACAGTGACAGGCTCCTTCTGCTCTCTCTCTGCCTGGGGCTGAGAGCTGCTGCCTGGGACTCCCTCCCCCTCCCTGCTGGGGAGGCGTGGCCAGGCAGCTCTGGCACCACCCACTGCAGATCCCATTGGCCGGGGTTCCTGGCCAATGGGCTGGGAGCCAGGTCAGAGCTGGGGCCTCTCAGCAGCTCACAGTGATGGGGGGGGAGAGCTGCCCCCGAGATGAGCGCGCCCCACATTGCCGACCCATGGCACGGGGATCCCCAAAGCACGGGGCCTGGGGCCCAAACATTGGTGGAGCTGGGTCCACCTTCAGGAATATTGGTGGAGCATGAGCACCACGGGCCCATATAACTCGCCACCTATGGGTGCTGGGGCATATTCCTGTGAAAGTGAAACTAAGCCAGTTCCAGTGCCCAGAGAGAGCCATGGCTGCAGAGCTCTATGCTTTTCATGGAGATGGATTACCAGGAGTGCTCCAGCCATGGAGTCCGGGTGCTCTACGTGCCTTGCCAGTGTGGACACCTCAGGAGTTAAGATGCCCGGGGCTGATTTAATGCGCTCTAACTTGCAAGTGTAGACAGGGCCTAAGTTACCCTGAGTAGACCCAGGTTCAGTTCCCTGCTCTGTGTGAACTCAGGCAAGTCACTTATTCTGTCTGGTCCTGACTTTCCCTTTTGTAAAATGGGGGTAAGAGCCCTTCCCCATCTGCAGCAGGGCGAGGCTCAGCACATTGAAGTTTGTGCGGTGCTCAGGTAGTGCCATGATGGGGGCCAGAGAGGGGCCTGCAATAGCTACAGAAGTGCAGCTGTTTCCTGTTTACGTCAAATCACAAAACATCACATTGGGGTTGTTGCAAACTTTCCTGATTTCACACTGACTCCTTCACTTGCTGGTGTTTCTCTTAATGCCCCAGCACACATTCACAGTAAAAGTTTTAAACAAACAATTTAATACTGGTACACAGTGATGATTATTGTGAAGCTTGGTTGAGGTGGAGGAGTCAGAGGGTGGGATATTTCCCAGGGAATGCCTTACTGCTAAATGATGAACGAGCAATTGGCTGAGCCCTCAATGGTTAACTCTCACACTCTACAAGGCAGCAGAAATGAAGGGAGGGGAGACAGCATGGCAGAGACAGAGACACACACTGTGTGTGTATGTGTGTGTGAGAGAGAGAGAGAGAGGCGCATTTCCCCTTTAAATAAGCTGACCCATTCTTAAGTACGCTGCCTTGTTAAGTTAATCAGCAAGCTGCTGCCAGGAAGTTCCCTCCATCATGAGCCCTGTCATGTGTCCCCCTTGATCTATGGAAGATGGGGTAAGCGGGGTGAAGGAGCAAGGGGGAGGGGGGATGCCCTGACATTAGCCCCCCCTCTTTCTTCCCTCCCCCCAACACAGCAAGCAGGAGTCTCAGGGAGCCGCTCCAAGGCAGCGGGCAGGAGCAGCACATGGCAGTGGGGGGAGGGACAGCTGAACTCCGGGCAACTGGGAACTTAGGGGAGCAGGGAGCTGATGGGGCGCTGCCGGCCCACCCTGGTTCCAAGGTCCCACCAGCTAGCTGTAACGGGCTGCTCTTCCTGCAAGCAGTGGACAAAGCAGGCGGCTGCTTAAGGATGCTAGAAGGGAGCATTGCACAACTTGAAATGAGCGTGTTTCCTAATTGATCAGCAACGTAACAATGAAACATTAACCGGGACGACTTTAAGTGAGGAGATACTGTATTTGCCTTCTGGCTTCTCAGATCTTTAAAATGCGATCTGAGCGCAGCCTAAAGTTTTTCTGTGCGACCAAGAAAGCCGGAAACTTCCTTTGTTTAGGAAAGGAAAGCCAAGAGTCTCACCTCATAATATGCTTCCAGGAGCTGGGGCTTTAACAAACACAACAAATACAATGAGACTCATTATAAAATCATGAGTGTTGGAAACACCGCATCTCTACACTGAGCCAGAGCTGCCTTACTGTACATGAGAATCAGGCCTTTGAAACATTGATATCAGCTTAACCTAGGTTTTGTCCTGTGAGTTTCATATCACTGGACTTGGAAGAATTAGACTTTTATCGGTTGATGTCTGTAAATGTTGATTTCACACAAACCAGGAAAAAATACTCCCATTGCTAATAACTGAAATTTACCAATAGGCCCAGTAAGAACAATGCTGCCTGAGAACGTATTAGACATTGATTTAAGAATATTTCCTCTGCATATTTTGACATGTGATGTTGACAATCTCTATTTTAATGGGTATGAAGCTTTAACTTTTTGAATCTGTCTCTACTGTCATTAAATAGTTATTGTCTGACCCAAATATTGTCTGATCCCGCCCTAAATCTCCCACCACTGTGAACATTTAAATTGATAACAATTGGAATGAAATGCTTAAAGGCCAGATTTTTGTGAAAGTTTAAATCAATAAATATAAAATTGCTTAAAAATAAAAATTCTGCCAAGCCTGACTATCCCACCTTAGACACACAACTCCACACAGGGAGCCATGGCCATAGAGAACCCCCAGGAAAGTCTCCAGGAGGAAGCTCCATGTCCCATTTGTCTGCAGTATTTCACAGAAGCTGTCACTCTGCAGTGCAGGCACGTCAGCCAGTGCTGGGAGGGATCCGATACAGCCGTCTCCTGCCCTCAGAAACTGTGCAACAGAGAAACGTCAGGCTGAACATGCAGCTGGCAAACATGGTAGAAATCGCCAATCGGCTGAGTTTACAAGCAGCAAAGGGAGCAGGAGACGGGGTGTGTGGGGAACACCAGGAGACTCTGAAACTTCTGTGAAGAGGATCAAACCCCCATCTGTCTGGTTTGCCATCTGTCCTGGGCTCACAGAACTCACACGGTGGTTCCCATAGAGGAAGCTGCCCAGGAGTACAAGGTAGGGAATTGCTGTCACGTTTAATGGGTAATGACTTTGGATTTTAATTACAGGCTAATTTCACTGAAAGTTGCCTGGCAGAGGCATGATGCATCATTCAGCTCTGTAAACCCTTCATGGTATGGGAGATGCTGCAACAAAATAACTGATTTGACAGAGAGGCAACAGAGGCAAGTCTGTAACGATAACTGATGTGGGGAAATGTCCTCTGAGATTCTGATGGGAATTCCTGAAAATCTTCATCATATACAGTATTCTACCAATCCCAAACAAGCAGACACATCACCCACCAAGTTAATGATACTTCAGTTCTTACCCAAATACCCGCTTACAGCCAATTCTTGTTAATGAAACAACCATTTATTAAAAGAAGAAAAGACAGTATTGGCTAAAAGGTCATTAGACATACAAATGCAAACAGAGTCCTTAGGTCAGCTTCACCATAGAGATGGCACGTTAGAATTGAAGAGAGTCCTTTTCAGTATCATTTCATCATGTTCTAGTCCAATATCCAAATGTTCAATATCAGGGCAGTCCAGAGGGGACTGAAGATCTCAGTCTTACGACTCAAACGCCTCCTAAATAAAGCTTTAAAAGATCTGAGATAAAAGGATCAGGTCTCAAGAGTTTATATAGACATTTTTGCAGCCTCTCGACAGCAGGCAGTCCTTGGGTGAACAATAGGTTTTGGAAGTAACCTCCTACTTCACAAACATCACAGGTAATAAAACTACATGGATTAACATAAGGTAATTAGCAACAGAGGGTCCTGTGGCACCTTTAAGACTAACAGAAATATTGGGAGCATAAGCTTTCGTGGGTAAGAACCTCACTTCTTCAGATGCAAGTCTTGCATCTGAAGAAGTGAGGTTCTTACCCACGAAAGCTTATGCTCCCAATACTTCTGTTAGTCTTAAAGGTGCCGCTGGACCCTCTGTTGCTTTTTACAGATTCAGACTAACACGGCAACCTCTCTGATACATAAGGTAATTAATTATCCATGAAGCCGTTCATAGACAGTTTACCACAAACTTTAAAGAGCTATATATATACACAATGACATTATTACACCCAAGTTTAATCTAAATGTTAACATTTCCCTCTTGTATGGATTGCTTGATGTTTAACAAGGCCGGACCTCCATATGAAACATTTTCCACAGTCTAAGCACTTGTGGGGTCTCTCTCCTGTGTGGATTACCTGATGTGCCAGAAGATTTGATCTTTGTTTGAAACTTTTCCCACAATCTAAGCACTTGTGGGGTCTCTCTCCAGTGTGGACTGTCTGATGTGCCATAAGATATGATCTTTGCATGAAACTTTTCCCACAGTCCAAACATTTATGGGATTTCTCTCCAGTGTGGATTAACTGATGTCTAACAAGAACTGACCTATGTATGAAACTTTTCCCACAGTTTAAGCATTTATGGGATCTCTCTCCGGTGTGGACTGCTTGATGTTTAACAAGGTCTGACCTCCGTATGAAACTTTTCCCACAATCTAAGCACTTGTGGGGTCTCTCTCCAGTGTGGACTGTCTGATGTGCCATAAGATATGATCTTTGCATGAAACTTTTCCCACAGTCCAAACATTTATGGGATTTCTC
The DNA here is from genome assembly GCF_011386835.1 of Chrysemys picta bellii. Classification (NCBI taxonomy): domain Eukaryota; kingdom Metazoa; phylum Chordata; order Testudines; family Emydidae; genus Chrysemys; species Chrysemys picta. Next base: position 54,256 of record NW_027052933.1, read on the forward strand.
TCCAGTGTGGATTAACTGATGTTTAACAAGAAATGACCTATGTATGAAACTTTTCCCACAGTTTAAGCATTTATGGGATCTCTCTCCGGTGTGGACTGCTTGATGTTTAACAAGGTCTGACCTCCGTATGAAACTTTTCCCACAGTCTAAGCACTTATGAGGTCTCTCTCCAGTGTGGACTGCCTGATGATTAAGTAGGATTGACCTCTGTATGAAACTTTTTCCACAGTCTAAGCACTTATGGGGTCTCTCTCCAGTGTGGACTGCTTGATGTGCCAGAAGATTTGATATTTGTGTGAAACTTTTCCCACAGTCCAAACATTTATGGGATTTCTCTCCTGTGTGGATTATCTGATGTTTAACAAGGGTTGACCTCTGTATGAAACTTTTCCCACAGTCTAAGCACTTATGGGATCTCTCTCCAGTGTGGATTGCCTGATGTGCCATAAGATTTGACCTCCGTATGAAACTTTTCCCACAGATTAAGCATTTATGGGGTCTCTCTCCAGTGTGGATTGCCTTATGTGCCATAAGATTTGATCTTTGTGTGAAACTTTTCCCACAGTCCAAACATTTATGGGATTTCTCTCCTGTGTGTATTGCCTGATGATGAAGTAGGGTTGACCTCTGTATGAAACTTTTTCCACAGTCTAAGCACTTATGGGGTCTCTCTCCAGTGTGGATTGCTTTATGTGCCATAAGTGTTGATCTTTGTGCAAAACTTTTCCCACAGTCCAAACATTTATGGGATTTCTCTCCTGTGTGGACTGCTTGATGTCTAACAAGGTCTGACCTCTGTATGAAACTTTTCCCACAGTCTAAGCACTTATGAGGTCTCTCTCCTGTGTGAATTGCCCGATGATCAAGTAGGGCTGAACTCCGTATGAAACTTTTTCCACAGTCTAAGCACTTATGGGGTCTGTCCCTAGTGTGGACGCCTTGATGTTTAACAAGGTTTGACCTCCATATGAAACTTTTTCCACAGATTAAGCACCTATGTGGTCTCTCGCCAGTGTGGATTGCCTTATGTGCCATAAGATTTGATCTTTGTGTGAAACTTTTCCCACAGTCCAAACATTTATGGGATTTCTCTCTTGTGTGGATTGCCTGATGATCAAGTAGGGTTGACCTCCGTATGAAACTTTTCCCACAAATTAAGCACTTATGGGGTCTCTCTCCAGTGTGGATTGCCTTATGTGCCATAAGAGTTGATCTTTGTGCGAAACTTTTCCCACAGTCCAAACATTTATGGGATTTCTCTCCTGTGTGTATTGCATGATGTTTAAGAAGGGCTGACCTCCGTTTGAAACTTTTTCCACAGTCTAAGCACTTATGGGGTCTCTCTCCAGTGTGGACTGCTTGATGTATAAGAAGGGCTGACCTCCGTATGAAACTTTTCCCACAGATTAAGCACTTATGGGGTCTCTCTCCAGTGTGGATTGCCTGATGTACAACAAGGTGTGACTTCTGTATGAAACTTTTTCCACAGTCTAAGCACTTATGGGGTCTCTCTCCAGTGTGGATTGCCAGATGTTTAACAAGGTCTGACTTCCGTATGAAACTTTTTCCACAGATTAAGCACTTGTGGGGTCTCTCTCCTGTGTGGATTACCTGATGTGCCAGAAGATTTGATCTTTGTTTGAAACTTTTCCCACAATCTAAGCACTTGTGGGGTCTCTCTCCAGTGTGGACTGTCTGATGTGCCATAAGATATGATCTTTGCATGAAACTTTTCCCACAGTCCAAACATTTATGGGATTTCTCTCCAGTGTGGATTAACTGATGTCTAACAAGAACTGACCTATGTATGAAACTTTTCCCACAGTTTAAGCATTTATGGGATCTCTCTCCGGTGTGGACTGCTTGATGTTTAACAAGGTCTGACCTCCGTATGAAACTTTTCCCACAATCTAAGCACTTGTGGGGTCTCTCTCCAGTGTGGACTGTCTGATGTGCCATAAGATATGATCTTTGCATGAAACTTTTCCCACAGTCCAAACATTTATGGGATTTCTCTCCAGTGTGGATTAACTGATGTTTAACAAGAACTGACCTATGTATGAAACTTTTCCCACAGTTTAAGCAATTATGGGATCTCTCTCCGGTGTGGACTGCTTGATGTTTAACAAGGTCTGACCTCCGTATGAAACTTTTCCCACAGTCTAAGCACTTATGAGGTCTCTCTCCAGTGTGGACTGCCTGATGATTAAGTAGGATTGACCTCTGTATGAAACTTTTTCCACAGTCTAAGCACTTATGGGGTCTCTCTCCAGTGTGGACTGCTTGATGTGCCAGAAGATTTGATTTTGTGTGAAACTTTTCCCACAGTCCAAACATTTATGGGATTTCTCTCCTGTGTGGATTATCTGATGTTTAACAAGGGTTGACCTCTGTATGAAACTTTTCCCACAGTCTAAGCACTTATGGGATCTCTCTCCAGTGTGGATTGCCTGATGTGCCATAAGATTTGACCTCCGTATGAAACTTTTCCCACAGATTAAGCATTTATGGGGTCTCTCTCCAGTGTGGATTGCCTTATGTGCCATAAGATTTGATCTTTGTGTGAAACTTTTCCCACAGTCCAAACATTTATGGGATTTCTCTCCTGTGTGGACTGCTTGATGTCTAACAAGGTCTGACCTCTGTATGAAACTTTTCCCACAGTCTAAGCACTTATGAGGTCTCTCTCCTGTGTGAATTGCCCGATGATCAAGTAGGGCTGAACTCCGTATGAAACTTTTTCCACAGTCTAAGCACTTATGGGGTCTGTCCCTAGTGTGGACGCCTTGATGTTTAACAAGGTTTGACCTCCATATGAAACTTTTTCCACAGATTAAGCACGTATGTGGTCTCTCGCCAGTGTGGATTGCCTTATGTGCCATAAGATTTGATCTTTGTGTGAAACTTTTCCCACAGTCCAAACATTTATGGGATTTCTCTCTTGTGTGGATTGCCTGATGATCAAGTAGGGTTGACCTCCGTATGAAACTTTTCCCACAAATTAAGCACTTATGGGGTCTCTCTCCAGTGTGGATTGCCTTATGTGCCATAAGAGTTGATCTTTGTGCGAAACTTTTCCCACAGTCCAAACATTTATGGGATTTCTCTCCTGTGTGTATTGCATGATGTTTAAGAAGGGCTGACCTCCGTTTGAAACTTTTTCCACAGTCTAAGCACTTATGGGGTCTCTCTCCAGTGTGGACTGCTTGATGTATAAGAAGGGCTGACCTCCGTATGAAACTTTTCCCACAGATTAAGCACTTATGGGGTCTCTCTCCAGTGTGGATTGCCTGATGTACAACAAGGTGTGACTTCTGTATGAAACTTTTTCCACAGTCTAAGCACTTATGGGGTCTCTCTCCAGTGTGGATTGCCAGATGTTTAACAAGGTCTGACTTCCGTATGAAACTTTTTCCACAGATTAAGCGCTTGTGGGGTCTCTCTCCTGTGTGGATTCGCTGATGTAAAATGAGGTGTGACCACCACATGAAACTTTTTCCACAGTCTAAGCACTTATGGGATCTTCTCACAAAGGTCCCCTGTGATTCCCCGTGCCCAGGAACTTCCTGCTGTTGATTCCCCTCCTCGTTCTCACTCACTCTCTCGTCACCTGCTGGGAGAGAGAGAATCCAGACAGAAGTCATTGTGCTGGGGAGAAATTAAAAGGAATAGCAGCAAGGAAAAACCCCAAACCCCTGAAGCTGCACAGATGGAGCAATTGGATTCTGCCTCCACTTCCCACCCAAAAGTTCACAGAGAAGGAAAGTTCAGAAGGAAACTCCTGCAGGTAACAGGAGAGGTGGAAAGCGATGTCAGTCATATCTGCTGATTGTAGCCCTGCCCTGTGTGAAATGAGGAAGGAACTAAGGGCACTTATTGATACCACATTTTTGGGATTCTCAAATTTGTCCTTCATTCCCCAGATGGTTTCCGTGTCAGTCCTCACCTGTGTGGGCGCCTCTCGGGATCTCTCTTTCCTCACAGGCCTGGAGATCGGGCACCCACGGCTCTTCCCCTTGTTCCAGCCGGGTGATCAGGTCCGGTTTGGGAAGGGGGAATCCTGTGCAGGGAGTGAAATCAGATCAGATCAGGGTGCATGGAGGATTGAGAGAACGTCTGTCAGAAAGGACATTCTGTGAGCGGAACCTGTCCCTGTGCTGTGCTGGGGAATGTGGAATCTAAGAGGACGGGAACGTGGTCACTGAGACCCCCTCGGGGGAGGCAGACATATGGCGAGGTGTGGATAATTGTGACGCACACCCAGCTCTAGTGTTAAACCCCTGCCTATTTCTAAACCCGTGGAACCCAGAGCCCTCCACATGGCTGCAGCTGTTCCCTAGTAGGAGGGAGAAGAGGGATTCTGTGAGCAACCGAGAAACAACACAGACAGGACAATACACGGATTCTCCACCTTGCAAACTAGGGGGGTCGGGATGATTTAGTATGTGTCTTAGGTTTTGACACCCTGGTCTCATTGGAGAGTAATGAGGGAAGAACCTGACCAGAGTCAGACACACAGATCCCCCCACACACCAACTTCCAATAACCAAGGGGCCAGAATTCCCTTACCCAGCGAGGTCACCATCTCGTAGTTCTCCCACATGACATCCCTGTAGAGGGCTCTCTGAGTGGGGTCCAGCAGAGCCCCCTGCCCCTGGGTGAAATACACAGCCACCTCCTCGAAGGTCACCAGCATCTGAAACAACAAGAATCCCCCACTCAAAACCTGCTGCCCCACCCACAATACCACTAATCATGGGAGGGAGAGACAGAGAAGCAGAATCTTCCCCGCACGCTGCTCAGAGCATCCAGGAGGCTTCAGGGAGTGGGTAAAAGGTGAGAGCTCCTTGTCCCCCCCACAGTACATGGAGGTGGGCAGGGTCTTTTCATTTACCACATGCCTGCCAGCCACAGGCTGATATGGGAAGCAGAGCTCTGAGCTGGGGACAGGGAGAGGAATACCAACTGCATCCCTTCGTATTTCACAGCAGCCTCTGGCCAGTGGGGTCAGGCTCCAGCACTGGGAGTCTGGTCAGTTTTCCCAGCCCTGCCCAGCGGGGTGTTTCCTGGTTTAGAAATACAATACCCCTCCCCCACCACCAAAAGCTCCCTAAAAATCGCCTACCTGAGCTGGCTCCATCACAGACATATCCCTTCCCTGTCCCCTGGAAGATGGGACAAACTGGAGCGAAACGTGGGCGTGATTCCTCAGCCTGTTGGGGCGAGAGGGGCGATGGGGGAGGTTACAGAAGGGGCTTGAGTCCATGTCACCCCCTGATTTCCCCCAGGCTCTCTCTCTGCAGACAGATGCTAAGATTCTAGGACTCTACCATGCTGGGAAAAAACCCAGTTAGTTCATTACCACCCCGGCTGAAGGGATATTAAAGAAGGGATTAACAGTGATTCCCCCAAGTGACAGTGACCCCCTCATAATTTGTCCCCCGCACTTTAATATCCAACAGTTTCACCAAGTACCAAAATCTTTTGGGTCTTCTGTTAAAACTTGTAAGCTACTGTCTGTAGAAACCATTGATTATATCTATCCTGTGAAAGATACTTTACTACTATGTAAAACTTACAAACAAGTTAACTGACTTTGTTCTTGAAGTAATTGATACAATGCAAACAAACACTATAAGCCGTTAAGTGACTTTCACTTCATTCAATGGCTCCTAGGACGGACCCCCACCCTCTGTGATTAAAGGGCCGGGAGTCTCAAATGAATTAGCACACACCCTGAAAGTGGTGGAGACAGTAAATTAAAATATGGTTAAGATATGGAATGTATGCTGATGAATGCTTGATATACATGAATGGTTAGGGAGGTGCCAGTCTAGAAAAGGAGTATCCATCGGCCGAAGAATGTGTCGAGTAGGACCACCAGACAACCCCCGGAGGGTAAACTGGGATCCACCCCATCACCTGGAAGGATGAGAAACACAAACTTTGGACAGCGTGGAGCCACCAGGAATGTGCCACTTTGGACAGGAATGTGCCATCTGCTGATTGAGTCAGCAACAGCAGGATGAAACAGCTCCCATAGACTAACATAGGAATTAATTCCTATAAGAATGGACTCTAAAGACTGATGACTTTGAGTCTCTGGTTCTGCTGCCAGCCTGCAGGGGCATCAGGTGCACCTGACACAGACTTGGCTCCATCCTCATGACCAAGATACCTGGCCAGTAACTTGGCATGAGCAACTTCTAGGCTGGTAACTATAACACCTAGACAGAACTTGAATGAATGGTTGTGTGAATGAATCTCTCTCTCTATATATATATATATGTGTGTGTGTGTATAAGAAATAAGTAGTCAAACAACGTTGTTTACTTTTATCTTTTGCTTTATCAGTATATTTACAATAAATGTGGCATCTTTGCCTTATCCCTCTTAATAAGATCCTGCTGGTTTTTATTCTATTGGTATAACACGGCCAGGCCCCCACATCCCCCATTAGAACTAAACCCACCAAGTCCCTCCTAAACCTCCCCAGAACAGCATCTCTGAGCCAAACGCTGGAAAAAGAGCAGAATCAAAGGAGTCACTTTAGGGCACTGCCCCACAGTGTATTGTAACCCCTCTAGCTCTCCCCCGTCTCCCTCAGTCCTGCGGTGCTCAGCAGAGTGAGCAACTGGCTTTTCCTCTCTCAGCTCCTCCCCTTGTTCCCAGGAGAGCTGACTGCCCCGGGGGTGCAGGGAATGGATCTGGGCAGGGCTGGGAGCTGGGAACCTCCCTCCCCACTTCTTGCTCCTGCTGCCCTTCAAGTCTCTCTGCTCTCCCCTTTTATCTTCTTCCCTCACCCTGGGAGAATGGGCGACTGCCCCATTGTCGTGGGCCTTTGCTCTCCTTAGGCAGCTCAGCCACTGACACTGGTAACGGGGGTTGAACCCGGATCTGTCACTGAGGGCAGCAGCTCTGGGACTCACAGACACAGGGAGCCCCTCCCCTTGTAGGCCAAACTCACCAGCTGGTCCCTGAAAGGGGCCCTTTGTACAGAGTCATTTCCCTGCCCGGATCCAGCCATTTCCCCAGGTCTCTCCATCACCTGGAGGCTCAGGCTCAGGGGCTGGTATTGTCAGAGTGGTTCCAGCCACTGGAGAACGTGCCCCTGGGCTGGTCTCAAAGGGGTGTGATGAAGTGGGAATGTTCTGAATGTTTTCTGTGAATACTGAAGGTGTGCCACAGTTTCCCCACGTGTTACTCAAGTATTGAACTGGTGGGATACAGGTGTGTGATCATTGCAGAGATCTCTAGAGGGTGGGTGTGACTGCAGAGTGGCTGCCTGGGCACAGAGAATGGCCAAAATTCTGTATCCTGGCAAGCTATGGCCAAAAACGGTCCTCTGCAAGGAGGCAGCCAGCCGAAGTTGTGGGAGAACAAAGAGAGAGGAGGAGGCCAGGTGACCTGTTTTCCTGGGAAAGAGAGAAAGCAGGGAGGAGGGGCAGCTGGGCGTCACTGAGGATGGGGGGCTGGACGTGGGTCAGTCTCCTGGTTTGGGACTCATCGGCGAAAGCCCAGGGCTCAGGGGTCTGGATTCCCCGCCCAGATGGACTTTGCTGATTGCTTCTGATTTCTGTGCTAACAAGCTCTGTTCTGTGCTGTGTTCCCAGCGAGGAAATAAACCCGTCTGTTTTCCAAGCTGACTGAGAGTCACCGCTGACTGCGGAGGTGGGGTGCACAGCCCCTGTGAGGAGCGGGTCAGGCTTTTCCTTAGGCTGCCCCCGGGGTTCTGGCTGGGGCCATATGCCCTCCGTGGGATCCAGGGATGGGGAGGCTGGGGCCACATGCTTAGCAGGTGGGGAGGTTCTTGGGGGTTCTCAGGGGCTGGGGTCCTGCCCCTACACTGGGTGTAGGGGGCTTGCCTCCCTCAACCCTAGGTTCACCCCCCGCCGGCTGTACCACATTCTTATCCCTGGCTCCGAGTCCCAGGCAGGAGGGCTGAAACAATCCGTACCATGGGGGGCGCTGAGAGCCATTTAACCAAACTGTAAATACTGGATAGGATGGAAACCCCTTCAAGCCAGGGCGGCACTTTCCAAGGGGCGGCACTCCAGCCTCCCCCCTTTTTTTTTTCGCTTGGGGCGCAAAAACAGGAGCTGATCCTGAACCAAGTTGTTCCCTGTCAGCTGAGGCTTTCAGGCTGAGCTGGAGCTGACGCTGCAGTTCTGGCTGCAGTCGCTAGATGGCGCTCATGGCAGCCGGAGTCGCACAGGCTGGACAGCAGTTCAGGCTGCCCGGCCGCTGGAGAGCCGGAGCGTCATCCCCGGAGCTGAGCCCGGCTGCGGCGGCGAGAGGGGCTCAGCTCCGGGGGATGATGCTCCGAGCCGCCCGGGCAGCCTGAACTGCAGCCCAGCCTGGGGGTGAGGAGCCGGGGAGGGGGGAGGGAAGTGGGGCCCGGGAGGCAGGGAGGGGGGAGGGGTCCTGCTGCTCTGAGTCTCCCCAGGGCGGCGCGGCGTTTCCCCGCCCGAGGGGGCTGTGCAGGCGCCGCCGGGCTGGGCGGGGGGGCGGATCCTGGCTCGCGCGCTGACAGGGCGATTGGCTGGGCAGCCCGAGCTGCCAGGGAGCTGCCGCCGCCCCCTCCTGCCCCCTACCCAGCCCGCCGCGCACCTCCCCTGCCTCAGCCCCGCGCTGCCTGCCCTGGGCAGGGAGAGACAGAGCCGGCTCTGAGTGGGGCAGCGGGGGATACTGCCCTGCCGGGGGACCCCCGCAGCTCAGGTATCTGGGGGGTCAGTGTCTGTCCTCTCGGCTCTGCCTGCAGGGGGCTGGGGAAGCAGCTGTCAGCGCCTGCCCCTCTCAGCCCTTGCACCCCCCATCCCGCTCACAGCCCCTCCACTTATACCTCCCCCAACGCTCCTTCACCGCACCCCTTCCCCTTGTACTCTCCCTTCACCCACACATCTCCCCTTGTACCCTCCCCCAGCCCTCTCCTCCCGCACCTCCCCCCTTCCCCGCACCTCTTCTCCCGCAACCCTCCTAATACCCCCTCTCCTCCTCCACCCTCCTCCGCGAGTACATCACACCCCGCCTCTCTGCCAGTGTAGAGCCCCCAAGCACCCCACACCCGCTCCTCTGCATGAACCCTCTTTACTAGATCCGCATCCCTTTCCGGGTACAAAATTTGAGGATTAGTCCCTATGCCTTCCATGTGCATTTGGAGCACTAAAGATGGGGTTGCGGGGGACGGGGTGGGTGAGATTTATACTAAAGTGAAATAAAAATAGGAGAAATGGTTTGATCCCCACTGCAAGTGTAAACAGGGATTGGTGTGGTGAACGAGGAGATCACGTTTCGGGGGGGGAGCCCAGGGCTGGGGCGGCAGGGGGTGTGGGAGGGAACTGGTGAGAGGGGGAGCCCAAGGCTGGAGTGGGGGACAGCCAAAAAATTTTTTGCTTGGGGCTGCAAAAAACCTAGAGCCGGGCCTGCGCTGAGCACCTCTCCTTCCCCGACTCCCAGCTGGCCCCCCCCCCGCCACCCTGCATTCAGTTTGGCCCCTGCCACATTCTGCCCCCCTCAGATCTCCCTGAGCTGCAGCCTCCGTCCAGATCAGCGAGGCCTGGGGCAGGGAAACAAAGCAGCAGATAGTGGGTGGGTGATAACGTGATCCTGCCCGCACACACCGGGAGCTGGCGGCAGCTTTCCCGGGCCCAGGGCGGGAATCGCAGCCAGCTCCGCTGGGAGAAGCCTGGGGCCAAACCTCCCCCTGCAGCCGGGCGGGTGTCTCTCACCTTCCCTCCGAGCGGGGCCCCCCTGGGGCAGGGGCCGGGCCGGGAAGGGGCCTGGCCGGGCTGGGGGCTCTGCCCTGGGAGAGGCTCCTGGGGAGCAGCGGGAAGGGCCCTGCTGGAGATTCCCCTCTCCCGGCTGCAGCCAGGGCTCCGGGCTCCCAGCACCAGCCGCCGGGGCTCGGGGATCTCGCCAGGAGCCTGGAGCCAGAGTCACCGCAGCGGCTGCGAGTCACCTTCCTGCTGCCGGGCCTGAGCCCAGCGATCGCTCCCCCCAGAGCCGCCTCCCAGCTGCTCCTGGGTCCTAGCGATCAACCACTTGCCTTGACTTCTTCTCTCTGTTCAGCTTCTGTTACACTCACAGGCTCTAAGGTCAGAAGGGCCCATCATGAGCATCTAGCCCGGGGATTCTCACAACCAAAATTTTTGGCGGCCTCAGAGTAAGGCCAGCAGCTGTCACTGGTGGCCGCTCCAACACATTTTCCCAAAATACTTAATGAACTTTAGGAGAAACCAGTAAACATGCACAGAGGTAGACGGGAAAACTTTCCTGACTTAAACACCACCCGGGTGGAATCGAATAGCAGAAGGATCTGAGTCCTCACTCCCTTCACCCAGAGCCTGCCTCACCTTGCGGGCTCCCCTTCCACTCTCCTGTGTGGCAAAGTCCTTATAACCCCGACAAGGCTGGGCCCAGGCTTCCTGAGAGGCTCGCCCCCCAACCTGGTTGTGACCACTCAGAACACGGGCTAGAGCATCCCCACTCTGAGTACTTTCTTCGCTATGGACGCTTCCCTGACCTCTTCCCTGGGCATTGTCTATAGTTCAGAACAAATGCAATTTACAAAACAGCAAGTAATAAAAAATCAGGACACAATCAGAAAGGCGAACGGAAAACTCTTAGCCCCACTCTGCAGGGCTGGATTAACTTTTTGTGGGCCCAGTGCCTAACCTATTTGTGGGCCCCCACGGGGCAAGGTGCAGGAGGCGGAATGGTCAGTCTCCAGAGGGAAGGGCAGGCGGGCAGGGCACAATGAGGCACAGTACAACAGGAGCAGCGCTGTTCTGTGCAGCCCAGCAGAGGACACTGTTTACAAACCAACCCAGCTTCTCCCTCTGCCCCCGCTTCCCTTCTCCCCTTCTCTTCCCCATCCCATGCCCCTAGCCCACCACTCCATCTCCCCGTTCCTTCCCCCTACCCCTTTCCCCCCTGACCATGCTTCCCCTTTTGGCAAGAAGAGCCATTCTCCTCCCCAGCTGCTCCTCACTCTTCCTCTGCCTCTTGCACGTCTCCCCTGCTCTCCCCAGGTGTGTCCATCTCTCACTGCATGGCTGAGAGCCCCGGTCCTGGAGCAGGCTGACAGCTGGCAGGGATGCTACAGAAACAGTGGCACGAACTCTGTTCTGAATATCAGCAACTCCTCAGTGTCCAACTCTGCAATTGGCTCTCCGGGTGGAGGGGAGTCGGCTGAGCGCCTGTGTACAGATCTCTCCAGAGCCACTGCAGCTTCAGTCTGCCAGATCCCAAAACTTCAGTTTTGTCAAAATCAAAATGTTTTGCAGCAGTATATAGATTTTAGTGACATTTTTAATCATTTCAGTTCCTGTTGCCAACATGGTACCGCGTCATATTTCATAAAAGGTGACCAGCAAACCAAAATAAACCTCCGGGATCAAAATGAAACAATAGGAGGGGTCTGAACTGAAGCTTTTTTGTTCCCTTTTGAAATGTTTTTTTTTTAAATTTCAAAATTGCCAATATTCAACCAGCTCCAGTTCGGTAGTGTTCCTATTCTAAAGTTATGGGGAGCGAGAGACACACTCGTGGGAAACTGAGGCACTGACAGAGGAGCAGGGAATTCACAGTGGAGGCAGGAACTGACTGCCCCTCACCAGAGCCCCAGTCATGTGTTTTACCCACAAGCCATACAATAGCATTTAACACCCCTGTGGTGGGAAGAACATCTCAACAGCCCAACACTGTGGCATTTAATTTCAAAAGGGGGAACTATGCAAAAATGAGGGGGTTAGTTAAACAGAAGTTAAAAAGTACAGTGACTAAAGTGAAATCCCTGCAAGCTGCATGGGCGCTTTTTAAAGACACCATAATAGAGGCCCAACTTCAATGTATACCCCAAATTAAGAAACACAGTAAAAGAACTAAAAAAGAGCCACTGTGGCTTGACAACCATGTAAAAGAAGCAGTGAGAGATAAAAAGACTTCCTTTAAAAAGTGGAAGTCAAATCCAAGTGAGGCAAATAGAAAGGAGCATAAATGCTGCCAAATTAAGTGCAAGAATGTAATAAGAAAAGCCAAAGAGGAGTTTGAAGAACAGCTAGCCAAAAACTCCAAAGGTAATAACAAAATGTTTTTTAAGTACATCAGAAGCAGGAAGCCTGCTAAACAACCAGTGGGGCCCCTTGATGATCGAGATACAAAAGGAGCGCTTAAAGACAACAAAGTCATTGTGGAGAAAGTAAACGGATTCTTTGCTTCAGTCTTCCCGGCTGAGGAGGTTAGAGGGAGTCCCAAACCTGATCCGGCTTTTGTAAGTGACAAATCTGAGCAATTGTTACAGATTGAAGTGTCACTAGAGGAGGTTTTGGAATTAATTGATAAACTTAACATTAACAAGTCACCGGGACCAGATGGAAGTTGCGGAACTATTAACTAAGGTTTGTAACCTGTCCTTTAAATCGGCTTCTGTACCCAATGACTGGAAGTTAGCTAATGTAACGCCAATATTTAAAAAGGACTCTAGAGGTGATCCCGGCAATTATAGAACGTTAAGTCTAACGTCGGTACTGATGAAATTAGTCAAAACAATAGTTAAGAATAAAATTGTCAGACAAATAGAAAAGCTCTGTGGTAGGAATTATTTGGGGGCAGGTCTCTGGGCTGGTCTAGAGGAGGGCAGATGAGATTATATCTCTGTGATCCCTTCTGGCCTTGGAATCTAGGCATTAGTCTGATTTCTCCGCTTCCTGGGAGGTTGAACACATGGAGTGGGTCTGATCTCCCTGGGGGAAGCAGGAATTACACTGATGCCCAGCGTGGAGGCAGAGCTGGGGCTGTGGACTAAAAGCGATCACGTGGATTCACATCGCAGCTCGCTCTACCTTCCCCGGCACCTGTGGAATGGAAGAGGCGCTGAAATCCAGCGCCTTTCAACACTAAGGGGAGTGGGGGGGACCCCAGCCTCTCCACATACAGATGCTGATCAGAGCGATCACATATGTCAATCAAGTTTCACATCTATGGCGAAGGGGTGATCGCAGTGGTGCAGGGGGACACTGGAAAGGTATTTCTCTGAATCCAATGGATGTGAAATCAGCTGTGCACTAACGCTGATGGCTCCCACCCCCGAAGGGCCCCCGCCAATCCATGCTGATACCTGCAGGAGAGAGCAGGGGGGTGAAGAAGAGCGGGCCGGTACTGCCACTGTGAGAGCCTGGGGGAAGCACAAACAGCACCTGTGGGATGCCAGGGCAGCTCACTGTCTGTCCCTCCCATGTCCCAGGCCTCCTGCCCAGGCCCTGACTGTGCTGCAGGGATTCTGTGGCTCAGACACGTGCTCTGACGGTGGCCACACGCCGTCAGGCTCTAGGTGACAGGACCTTTTTTCCCAGTGTCCCCAGAAAGGTACAAATCCAGAGGACAAATAAAAAGCCTCCGAACTTGGTAATCTCTGTAACTGATTGGGGGGGACTGGGAGTGGTAAACTCATGATCTTTGAGCACTTATGGCTGCTGACCTAGTTCTGTCCCTGCCCTCCCCCAGGGTTCCACGGGGTGCAGGCCATGGACTGGGACACCCCCGGGGGGTGGGGAATTCCAGTATGATGAGGATGACTTCATCAGCTTCCATATCCAGCCTCAGGCCCCTTACCCATGTCTGCATCCTGACTCCCCCTTTCCTGGAGTCATGGCCCTGCTCCCAGCCCCACCTCAAGGGGGTGGGGGGGCACAGACAGGGATAAGGGGGGCACTGCACCCCTACTCTAAAAAGCATTCCACTGGGCCCAGAGCAATTCTAGCCTCTCCCCCTGTGCTTTGCGGGCCTTAACCAGTCATGGCGGCAGCCGGGATGCTGGGCGGGGGAGAGAGCCGGGATCCTGGGCGGGGCCTGTGTTGTGAATTCCTTTAACATTTAACCAATACAATGTTAATAGTTGAAACAGTTACTTCTTTAAAATGTTATTCACATCCCTAGTCTGGACACCTGCCTTGTAGCTTCTGAGCCCTTAGGCAGAAACCTCCACCTACCCCCAAAGCGTCAGTGATATTTGCAGTAAAAGAATTCCCCTCTGTCTGGGTGGGGCAACCACTCCCCTTCTCCTTCCCCGTGGGTTGGGGGAGCTGTCCTTGTATCTCTCCCTCTCCTTCTCCCCGACCCCTACCATCTTTCCCTCCCTCCCCCAGCCAGTCTCCATTGGCTCTCACAGTCTACCCCCAACCTCCCCCGACATTCCTGCTTTCCCTCACAGTGACCCGTCCCCCCCCCCCCCCCACACACACACACAGTTTCCTTCTATTGCAGCCCTGTTCCCATCTGGCCCATAAGTCTTCTCTATTCCCCTGCATTGCCGCATCCCCTCTTTAGCACCCTGCCCTGCCCACTGCATCCCCCTCCTGCCCCCGACCCATCCCTCATCCTCCCTCAATCCCCCCTCTACACCCCCTCCCCCTCTTAACCCTCTTTCAGCTCCCCCAAGGTGTGGCTGTCCCAGCCCCCAGCACATCATGGGTTGGCTTCCTCCCTCCTCTGCACACAGTGGTAGCTGGCGGGTGTCGAATAGGAAACTGTTCCCTGTAGGAATGTGCTACCTGTACCAGTTGCTGATCTGTAAGGGGTTTGTAAGAAACTGCTATTGGGAAAAAACTTCTCTCTGATGGAGCAAATGACTACAGATAGCAGTTTGTCCCCTGCCCTCTTTTCTTGTCCCCTGCACTCATGGCAGGACTAAGTATTATCTAGACCATTCCTGGCAGGTGTTTGTCAGCTGCATGACTCCTGAACCAGGCGAAGGCAGCGGTGGCTCCAGGCACCAGTGCACCAAGCGTGTGCCTGGGGCGGCAAACCGCGGGGGGCAGCCTGCCGGCCCCTGCGAGGATGGCAGTCAGGCTGCCTTCGGCAGCTTGCCTGCGGGAGGTTTGCCAGTCCCACGGATTTGGAGGCAATTCGGCGGCAGGTACACTGAAGCCGCGGGACTTGGGATCTCCCGCAGGCATGCCGCCGAATCCGCGGGACTGGGGACCTCCCCCAGGCAAGCTGCTGAAGGCAGCCTGCCTGCCATGCTTGGGGCGGCAAAAAAGCTAGAGCCACCTCTGGCCCCACCCCCTCCATGGTCCCACCCTACTTCTCCTCTTCCCAACAAGGCCCTGACCCCTGACCAGGCTGGGAACAATGGCCCCTGTGGAGAGCCCCTGATGCTCCACCTGGCCTGGGCTGAGGTCTAGGGGCCTTGAGATCAGCCCCCGGTACATATTCTTGCTCCCCAGAGTGCACCGCCCAGGGCAGATGGAGAACAGGCTCTAGCTTCTGGCCAGAGGGCAGGGCCTTGTGGGAAGAGGAGCAGGTGTGGAGCCATTGAGAGGGGCCAGGACTGGGAAGAGGCTGGTGCCACAGGCAGGGGCTGTGCTACACAGGGGGGAGCTGATCAGCTGCACCGTCACAAAGCACTGCCATTGCCTTCAATGCTCCACGCCTGCCCGAGGCTTGCAGTGTGTGTGTGGGGGGGGCAACATGGCCCCCTTCCCTCAAACTATGCCCAAGTTAAAAAGTAGAGGGGGCTGGACATCCCACTTTTAAAATTGGGGGGAGCCATTGGCCCCTAGTCCCCCATGTTCCAGTGTGGATCTCCTCGCTGTTTGATGTGTGTGTTTTTAGGGCTGTGTGTGTCATGGTCGCTGTCAGTTTGTTGGTAACTTTAGCTGCAATCTCATGAAGATGTTTTCTCTGGAATTGTCTCATAATTTAAAAACTATCTAAGCTGCAAACTCACCCTGTCAGTGTACTCTTAGGGATCCTCCTCTTTTTGTCTCTAGTGCAGACGGCAGAGTGTCTGGAGAGGGAAAGGAGAAAAGAGGTGAGATTTCAGGCTTTTATATTTATAACAGCGTCCCCACTCTGATCTCCTAGAATTGTGTTTTAATTATGATAGAGAAACACACCGAGACACACTCCAGTATTTAATATAAAAAGGTCTGAAACCGTCTCTTTCCTCTCTCATTCAGGCATCTCCCAGCAATGAGTTAGGCAAAAAGATTCTTTTCCCCCAAGAATCAGGCAAGCACAGACAATACTGAAGGGGGTTTATTTATGGTACCGGGAAGACTGACAAGCAGCTTCAAAGATATGGTGCTATAGTGGCCAGTTATATACATTCTCTTATCAATTCATTTGCATTTATCTGTGCATACAGAGACTGACATTGTTACAAGTCAAAAGAGAACCTTGAACAAAGATAAAAATAAGAACAATACGTACATATAGAGGCCATCCTAATTGCATCAAACAGCTATGACTACCTTACTGGGGAAGGAGGCGGGGTGTGGGGGGGTAGAGATTAGTACTTACAGATATCCAGTGGGCTGTGAACGGAGGGTTTATTCTGTTCTAAGAACTAAGTTACTGGGTGGGCATTAACCATATAAGCTTATCAATTGCCAGTGCCGTTTGTGCTACTGAAATATTCCTGCTTGCTTGTCTCGTCCTGATCCTGTTTTCCTCACTGAACTGTCGCTTTCCATGGGCACAAGCTTTGTTCCTTCTTACCGATAAGCTGAACTAAGTTATCATGTATTGACAGAAACTATGTCCTTGCTTCTCAGCAGTTTCTGTCTTTTCTGCTGCCTGAATTTTAACTCCTTCCTGGCAAATGGAACCAAAATCCTTGCAGCCTCACAACCAACCCAGGACAGACAATGTATAAGTGAGATTTATTTTTCCCTCCCATCCAGGGCCGGCTCTAGGCACCAACAAAACAAGCAGGTGCTTTGGGCAGCATATTTGCAAGGGGCGGCATTCGCGCCATCCTTTTTTTTTTTTTAACTCACTTCCTCCCTTCTCACAACCCTGCAGAAGCGGAGCCATTGAGCAGCTGGGGATCCAGCATGGGAGCTGAAAACCTGCAGGCCCCTCGGAGCTGTAGTTCCTTGCCTAGCTCCCTGCCTATAGAGCCAGCCCTAGAGCAGGGAAAGAACTACATTTCCCAGCAAACCCTTGGCAGCTATCAACAGGAAAGGGAAGGAGTATGGTAGCTGAAACCTCATGCTGCAGCTTGTTGTGAAGGGAGAGCTCACTGCTAGAGCGGGGTGGCCTGGGAAGTATGCCCAAGGAGTAGAAGGCTTTGGCCCAGATATCCCCTTCAGAAGATATCCCCAGACTGGATTAGGGATCCTGGTGTGACCTCACCTTGCAGCCCCCAAAGAAGGAATTGGGGGGGACTAAATGGACAGTGCCCCTGTCTATCTGAAGCCTAGTAAGGGAGGTACGTGGATCCCACTAGAATTTAAAATGAAAAGTAAGGGAGGGGAGGCTCTGCTAGAGGACCTGGTCAGCTTTAGATACAGTATCAGGCACTCAGGAGGATTTCCACTTCTGAGCCATGGAAGCAGAAACTGACTTTTCCTTTCCAGATATAGCTAATATTCAGAAAGGGAATCTAGCACCTGCCTTCCAGATTTGAACACCTCAACATTCAGGAGTGCTCAAGCTCAATTTGGGCAGCTGTTACTTCATTTCTCCCAAATCTAATATACTGATCCACTGTAATTTACTGAAGAAAAAGTAGGATAAAATTGAGCAAGAAATGATTCCCAGTGGTTATTAGGACTGGAATTGCTATTTTCAACAGCCATTGCCTTTTTTTTTTAGTTTAATTTGTTTGAAAGGAAGACAGTGATATCGCATTGGCAAATTCCCCATAGAAACAAATAGTGGAACAAAAGAATAATAAAGGCACCTCAACTTTTCCTCATTTATGTAGGACAGTCTTATAATATGCATCCAGATATCCTCCAATCACACAAGCTGAAAATTGTTCCACTTTACTGCAGTTCTGTAACCATATGGGAACCAATCCTGTCTGTGTTCTGTGCACATCCAAAATTCCTGCTGAATGACCCGTCCTGGGAGCTAGTTACCAGTGACCCAGGGCTGAGGTGGCAGGAGGGTGCAAGTTGGGGGAGAGCCCAGGGATGGGGCAGCAGCGGGGTGGGGGGAAAGGGGCAGCCCAGGGATGGGGCAGCAGGTGGGCACGGGGAGGGGAGCCAAAAATTTTTTTTGCTTGGAGCAGGAAAAAACCTAGAGCCAGCCCTGGGCAAAGGGAGGCTAAGCAATGGTGGTTGAAGCATGAAGGGATTTTGTTAGTCTCTAAGGTGCCACAAGTACTCCTGTTCTTCTTTTAGCACATCTGGCATGTAAATATCTTGTACCTCAAACTGAAACAGTGTCATAAAATTGCCTCTTCTCACTTGCAGCATTATCGCCTGCAAATGGAAACAAACTTGTTTGTCTAAGCGATTGGCAGAAAAAGAAGTAGCACTGAGTGGACTTATAGGCTCTAAAGTTTGTAATTGCTTTATTTTGAGTGCACTTCTATAACAAAAATAATCTACATTTCTAAGTTACACTTTCATGATAGGGAGATTGCACTACAGTATTTGTATGAGGTGAATTGAAATATACTATTTTTGCTTTTCATGTTTACAGTACAAATGTTTGTAATAAAAATAATATAAAGTAAGCACTGTACACTTTCTATTTTTTGTTGTGATAGAAATCAATAGAAATTAAAATGTAGGAAAACATCCAAAAACATTTAACAAATTTCAATTGGTATTCTATTAATTTTTCTACTCACAATTATTTTTGAGTTAATCATGATTAATCAACCACACTATTATTTCTTCCATTTTCTTAACAATACAAGTTTACATTTCAAAGTTCTAGTCTCTATTACTTGGAATAGCCCCAAATACCATTTAAACACTTTTCTAACATGTCTCTAAAGGCTGAATCTGGGTCAAATATCCTGCAAGGTTCTTAACTCTTTCAGGACAGGTTGCAGGGCTGAAGAATGAAATCACCCTTTTAATAAATTATACCTACCAATATGGCTCGGTATACTTGCAATGAAATTACTGTAATGAAACCACCTTTTTTAATTAATGAAATTGTCTTTTTATAAATGAAACGGTGTTAACCACCTTTGGACAAATTATGAGTTAGTAGCTTTCTCTGTGTTCAAATTAAATGTGCCATGTTGCCTTCTCCCTCAAACAAGACTCCAGTGAATTCTCCAGTGTTTAATGAGGGGGATCTCAGTGTGCAACTTTTGCCACAGTCCAAGTACTTATGGAGTCTTGCTCTTGGGTGGATTTTCTCATTTAAAACAAGGACTGATCGGTTTATGAAATGTTTCCCACTGTCTAAGCACTTTTGGGGTCTCTCTCCTCTGTGGATTGCTGGCTGTTTAACAATGTTTGACCTCCGTATAAAACTCTTTCCACAGGCTAAGCAGTTATGGGGTCTCTCCCCTGGGTGGATTCACTGATGTAAAACAAGGGCTGGCATCTATTTGAAATGTGTTTCCACAGTCTAAGCACTATGTGTCTTTTGCCTGATGTTTAGAAGGGCTGATCTGTTTCTGAAACCTTTCCCAGAGTCCAAGCACTTATGGTCTTCCTCCTGTATGGATTGCTTGATGTTTAACAAGGGTTGACCTCTGTATAAAACTTCTGCCACAGTTTGAGCACTGATGGGGTCTCTCTCCTGTGTGGATTCTCCAATGTACAGCAAGGCCTGACCTCTGTATGAAACTTTTTCCACAGTCTAAACACTGATGGGGTCTCTTTCCAGTGTGGATTGCTTGATGTTCAACAAGATTTGACCTCCGTATGAAACTTTTCCCACAGTCTAAGCACTTATGAGGTCTCTCTCCAGTGTGGCCTGTCTGATGACTAAGTAGGATTTGACCTCTGTATGAAACTTTTCCCACAGTCTAAGAACTTGTGGGGTCACTCTCCTGTGTGGATTCTCTGATGTGAAACAAGGGCTTACCTCAGTAGGAAACTTTTCCCACAAATTAAGCACTTATGGGATCTTTCTCCCGTGTGGATTGCCTGATGTCTAACAAGGTCTGACTTGCATATGAAACTTTTACCACTGTCTGAGCAATAATGGGGTCTCTCTCCTGTATGGATCCTCTGATGTGTTATAAGATTTGATTTGTTTGTGAAACTTTTAACACAGTACAAACACTTATGGGAACTCTCTCCTATGTGGATTGCCTGATGGTTAGCACGGCCTGAATTCCACATAAAACTTTTCCCACAATCTAAGCACTTATGGGGGTCTCTCTCCTGTGTGGATAGCCTAATATCTGACAACATCTGACTTCCATATAAAACTTTTTCCACAGTCTAAGCATTTATGGAGTCTCTCTCCTATGTGGCTTATCAGTGCTACCTTCCAATTCAAGTAGTTCCTTCCCTCAAGGCATTGATAGGGTTTCTGTCTTGTGTGGCTTCTCCCATGGTTATTAAGATCTGAGCAGTTATTGAAGTTTTCCCCATGGTCCAAGCACTGAAGTGATTTGTCTCCAGTATGAATTGTCTGAGGCATAACAAGCTGTGGTTTCAGAATGAATCCTTTCCCATAACCAAGGCATTCATAGCGGTTGTCTTCCTTGGAGGTTGTCTGCTGGGCTGTGGGATCCCTGTATCCTTCCCCACATATACTAGCTTCATCAATTTGCTCCCTTGAGTGGTTTCCCAGAAGCCTCTCTGACCTGTTCCAATTTCTCCACTCTTCTCCCTGTTCCAAGCACTGGGAAAAATTCCCTTCAGCTCTTCCCACAAAGGTCCCCTCTGGTTCCACTTCCACTAGGGTTACCATCCGTCCGTATTTCCCCGGACATGTCCGGCTTTTGCGTCTCTAAATAGCCGTCTGGGAGGAATTGGTAACAAGGTTAAAATGTCCGGGGAGGTTTTCTCCCTCGCCTCCCTCCCTCCCTTCCATGCAGAGTGTGGCTGCTGATTGGGCGGCTAGGCCGATTGACCCACTCCCATTGGCCTCCAGCAGCCAGAGCCCTCCCTCACTCTGTAGTCCTTTGTAACACAAACCCGCAGTGTGTTTTGCAAACACGTGGAGCCAGAATGGTAAGAGGAGTCGGGGGGGCACTCAGGGAGCAGGGGGGTGTTGGATGGGTCCCCAGCCTCCACCTGCCATCCCCCCTCTGCGCATCCCCCCCTCCGTGGGTCCCCCATCCCTGTCTGCCTCTCCCTTGTCTGCGTGTACTGCCAGAGACAGCAGCAACTGCTGTCTGCTGCCCCCGGGTCCTAGTGCCCCCATCCACTAATGGGAAGACAGGCTGCCCTTACCCTGCCCTTCCACCCTAGCCCTGAGCCTCTCCAACACCCCAACCCCCCCAGCCCCAGCCCTCATCCCCACACACCCTAATCCTCTGCTCCAGCCCTGAGCCCCCTCCTGCATCATGAACCCCTCATCCCCAGACCCACAGCCCTCACCCCTGCATCCCCTCCTATCCCCAAACTCCCTCCCAATCCCCCTCCCCTTCCCACACACCCCCTCCTGCCCTCAAACTTCCTCCCAAAGCCTGCCTTCCTCCCTTTGCACCGCCTCTCACCCCCAAACTCCATCCCAGAGCCTGCACCCCTCACCCCCTCCTGCATACCCACCCCCTGCCCCAGCCCGGAGCCTGCACCCAGCACCCAAACTCTATCCCAGAACCTGCACCCCTCCTGCACCCTAATCCCCAGCCCAGGACCTGCACCCCAGACCTCCTCCCCCCACCCAACCCCCCTCCCAGAGCCTTAGGCAGGTGGGGTGGGGGGTTCTGGGCACCACCAAAATTTCTACAACCCTGCCACCCATGCAAGTGAATAAGAGTCAGGGCAGTCAGGGGACAGGTAGGGTCCTGGGGGGTCAGTTAGGGTAGGGGGTTCTCAGCAGGGGGCAGTCAGGGGACAAGAAGCAGGGGGGGTTGGGGTTCTGAGGGGAGCAGTCAGGGGGTGGGAAGTGGGAGGGAGTGGATGGGGCAGGGTGGGGCTAGGGCGGGGCTCCCCCCCCCCCCAGTGTCCTCTTTTTTGTTTGTGGAAATATGGTAACCCTAACTTCCACTGCTGGGAGAGAAATAATCCAGTCAGGAGTCATTGTGCCTGGGAGAAAGAAAGAAAGAGGAATAGCACAGAGGGAAAACCCAACATACTAAAGGTGCAAAGACAGCGCAATTGGATTCTGCCTCCACATCCCGCCCAAAAATTCACAGAGAAGAAACTTGGGAAGGAAACTCCTGCAGGTAACAGGACAGGTGGAAAGCGATGTCAGTCATATCTGCTGACTACAGCCCTGCCCTGGGTGAGATGAGGAAGAACTGAGGGCACTTACTTATACCACATTTTTGGGATTCTCCATTTTTTCCTTCATTCACCAGATGGTTTGTGTGTCAGTCCTCACCTGTGCAGGCGCATTTCAGGATCTCTGTTTCCTCACAGGCCTAACGATCGGGCACCCACGGCTCTTCCCCTCATTCCAGGCGGGAGATCAGTTCAGGTTTGGGAAGGGGGAATCCTGTGCAGGGAGTGAAATCAGACCACATCAGAGTGTGTGGAGGATTGAGAGAGTGTCTGTCAGAAAGTACATTCCATGGGTTGAACCTGTCTCTGTGCTGTGCTGGGGAATGTGGAATCCAAGAGGATGGGAACATAGTCACTGAGCCCCCTTGGGGGAAGCAGACGTCTGGGGAGGTGGGGGGAATTGTGGTGCCCTCACTAGGAGTTCAGGGCCGGCTTTAGGCCAATTCCACCAATTCCCCCGAATCGGGCCCCGCGCCTAAGAGGGCCCCACGCCCAGTGGCAGGGCCGCCGGGAGGGAGGGGAGAAAGAAGTGGCCAAGAATCCCTTCCCTGGCTAGAGGCTCCTTTTTAATTTTTACTCACCTGGTGGCGCTCCGGGTCTTCGACGGCACTTCGGCAGCGGGTCCTTCACTTGCTCCGGGTCTTCGGCAGCACTTCGGCAGCAGTGCCGCCGAAGACCCGGAGCGAATGAAGGACCCACCGCCGAAGACTAGGAGCGCCGCCCGGTGAGTACAAGCCCCACGTGTTTTTTTATGTGGTTTTTTTTTTTTAGTCATCCCTGCCGGGGCCCCGTCGAAACTGTTCGAATCGGGCCCCGCACTTCCTAAAGCCGGCCCTGTAGGAGTTCCTAGGATCTGTGCTCTCTGGGGGCCCTGCTGACGCATACCCAGCTCTGGAGTTAAACCCCTGGCTATTTCTAAACTGGCGGAGCCCAGAGCCCTCCGCCTGGCTGGAGCTGTTACCAAGGAGGGAGGTGAACAGGGATTGTGTGTGTGAATGAGAAACAACACAGACAGCCTGGAAAGCGAGGGGGGTTGGGTCGGGATGATTTAGTATATCCCTTAGGTTTTGACACCCTGGTCTCACTGGAGAGTGTATGGAGATGCAAGTCTCGCTCACACGGCAGGTGTGCATTACAGAGCCCATTCCCCTCCAATCTAACTGACCAGGGAAGAACCTGACCAGTGTCAGACATGCAGACCCCACGGCTTCTAATAAGCGAGGTGACGGGAATCCCTTACCCAGTGAGGTCACCATCTCGTAGTTCTCCTTCATGATGTCCCTGTATAGGGTTCCCTGAGCGGGGTAAAATACACAGCCACCTCCTTGAAGGTCACTGGCACCTGAAACAACAAAGAGTCCTGCACTGAGCACCTGCTGCCCCAGCCACAATCCCACTAGTCCAGGGATGGGGAAACTTTTTGGCCTGAGGTCCACATTGGGATTTGGAAACAATATGGAGGGATGGGTAGGGAAGGCTGTGACTCCCCCAAATAGCCTGGCCCTGCCCCTATCCACCCCCTCCCACTTCCCATCCCCTGACTGCCCACCTCAAAATCTCCAACCAATCCAACCCCGCTGGCTTTCTCTCCCATGACCTCCCCATCCCAGGACCCCCCACCCCTAACTGCCTCCCAGGACCCCACACCCTATCCAATTCCCCCTGTCCCCTGACGGCCCTGACCCCTATTGACACCCCCCCTTTCAGGCCCCCCGAGACTCCCACACCTATCGAACCACCCCTGCTCCCCATCCCCTGACTGTCCCCTGGAAACCCTGCCCCTTATCCAACCCCCACCCCTGACCGCTTACCATGCTGCTCAGAGCACCAGGACTAGTAGCTGTGCAATCCGGCTGGAGCCAGCCACACCACCACGCAGTCTAGAGCACTGGCGGCATGGCAAGTTGAGGCTGTGGAGAAGGGGGGACAGCA
The DNA here is from genome assembly GCF_011386835.1 of Chrysemys picta bellii. NCBI lineage: Eukaryota > Metazoa > Chordata > Testudines > Emydidae > Chrysemys > Chrysemys picta. The sequence goes on from NW_027052933.1 coordinate 78,294, forward strand.
GGGGAGGGGCCAGGGGTTAGCCTCCCTGGCCAGGAGCTCAAGGGCCGGGCAGGACGGTCCCGTAGGCCAGATGTGGCCCACGGGCCATAGTTTGCCCACCTCTGCACTAGTCACAGGGAAAAAATAAACAAAACAGAGAAGCTCTGGGAGGGCCAGAAAAGCAGAAATCCCCCCACACCCCGCTCAGAGCACCAGGAGGCTTCAGGGGGTGGGGAGAAGGTGAGAGCTCCTTTTCCTTCACAGCAGGTGGAGCAGGGCAGGGTCTTCTCATTTCCCACATGCCTGCCAGCCATAGGCTGATATGGGAAGCAGAGCTCTGAGCCAGGGACAGGGACAGGAATCCCAACAGCTTCCCTTTGTATTTCACAGCAGCTAGTGGGGTGTTTCCTGGGTCAGAAATGGAGGAATGTCCCTCCCCCTCCGCCCCTAGCCAATGGGCCTGTTCACAAAATCAGGCCCAGGTTGATCATGTTCCAGCAGGTTTATGACACCCTGTCCCCAAACTGCCTCACACTGTGTGTTTCCTGCCCCTCCCCCTCTACAGCAAATCCTCCTCTCTCCCCCCGCCCGCGCAGCTCCCTTCAAGTCCCCTACCTGAGCTGTCTCAATCACAGCCATTTCCCTGCTCTGTCCCCTGGAAGACCGGACGATCTGGAACAAAATGTGGATGTGATTCTTTAGCTTGTCAGGGCAAGAGGGAAGTTACAGAAGGGGCTTGTGTCCATGTCTCCCGTCTCTCCCTGCAGACAGATGCTCTGGACTCTGCCACACTGGGAAAACCCTCAGTCACTTTATCACAATACAGACCTGGCCCCTCCCCCCAGCACTGAACACTCTGCAACACCAGTAGGTCCCTAAAAGGTGTCCTTTGTGCAGAGTCATTTCCCTGCCCGGCTCCAGCCCTTTCCCCAGGTCTCTCCATCACCTGGGAGCTCAGGCTCAGTGGCTGGTATAGTTAGAGTGGTTCCAGCCACTGGAGAAAATGCCCCTGGGCTGGTCTCAGAGGGGTGTGATAAAGCTGGAATGGTCTTAATGTTTTCTCTGAATAGCATGTGTGTGCCTCAGTTTCCCCATGTGTTACTCAAGTATCGAGCTGGTGGGATACGGGTGTGTGATCATTGCAGAGACCTCTAGAGGGCAGGTGTGACCGTAGAGTGGCTGCCTGGGCATAGAGAATGGCCAGAATTCTGTATCCTGGCAAGCAATGGCCTGCTCCCGTCCTCTGCAAGGAACCAGCCGAAGGTGCTGGAGCACAGAGCGAGAGGGGGAGGCCAGGTGACCTGTTTTCCTGGGAAAGAGAGAAAGCATGGAGGAGGGGCAGCTGGATGTCACTGAAGATGGGGGACTGGAAGCGGGTCAGTCTCTTGGTTTGGGACTCAGCGGGGAAAGCCCAGGGCCTGATCCAGTCTCTGGATTCTCCCCAAGATGGACTTTGATATCTGTGTTAACAAGATCTGTTCTATGCTGTGTTCCGAGCCTGCCTCTCCCAGCCCTAGGTTCACCCCCCGCCAGCTGTACCCCGTTCTTATCCCTGGCTCCTAGTCCCAGGCAGAGGCGCTGAAACAATCTGTACAGTGTGTGTGGGGGGGGGGCACTGAGAGCCATTGAGAAACCCCTTTAAGCCAGGGGGTGTGGCAGGGCCCCACCAGTGTAGATCCAGCACATCAGCCACCACCATCCCCCACCATGATTGTGCCCCTGAGCCCCTATCCTTTCCCACCTCCCAGCTGGGGCCCCCCACCCTGCATTCGGTTTGGCCCCTGCCCACCAGAGGGCTGGGGAGGGAGGAAAGCTATTGGACACCAGAGGTTGTACCAAGTGGACTCCTCAAAAGTGGGTGTGCTTGTCCTGGCTTGTTGCTCCAAAGCTCTGTAATAAAGTTATTTTACTGGAAGGGTGTATGTGGCATACATTGAATAATAAGATAAAGTACTGTATAATGGCAATGTGTATGTGTTCATTGTTGGGAAAAGGTGTATGAGTGAAGAGTGGAAGTTTCCTTTGTAGGTTAAAAGAAGCCAAGAAGGGGAGAAGGAAAAAGAACAGAACAAGTTAATTAAAAAAACTATAGCTAGCAAGCTCAGTCCAAAGATAAGACACTGGCTCCGTTCAAGGACACTGCTCACAGCTAAGACTTGGCTGACAACCAAGAAGGGGGGGCTTGAATGTGCCCAAGCAGCTGTAAAATCTGCAAAACACTGCCAGGCATTAATGAAATGTGTTAGTTTATTTTCTCACAGGTAAAAGAAGCGCTATCCAAAGACCCTAGCAGCCCTGCCACTCCTTGGAACCAGGAGAATGGATCTATGTAAAGGTCCACCAATGAAAGACTGCTTTGGCTCCACGCTGGAAAGGCCCTTACCAAGTCCTGCTGACTACCAACACCGCTGTGAAGTGCCAAGGACTGATTGCCTGGACCCATGCGTCTCACTGCGTCTCCTTTTGATATTTCTTTTCTTCCTTCTGAACAGCAGGAGAAAAGGACAAGGTGATGTGCTGGTAACCTCTCCCTTGTCCAGTGACAGAGCTAACCTGCATTCAGTATTTGATACAGAAATCAAAGCACTACAGGGCGCTGTGCTGGTAACCTCTCTCCTGTATGATGCTGAGCCACGATTCCTTCAGGAAAGAAGAAGGAACACTTGCTCCGCTGAAATTGCCAAAGTCCAGGAATTCCTGACTACAAAAGACATTAAGAACTGACCCTGGTGAAGAAACAAAAAATTATACACTGGCAGGAAGAAACTTGTGGGACCCATGCTTGGGAATGTGGTATTGATTGGATTTGGGGGTTTATTCCACAGGCTGCGCCCTGTGTTTTTGGATAAGTCCTCCAGCATGTATTGCCCTGCCTAACTGGATTTTAAATGACAAATAGCAAAAGCACCTTGTTGCCACTGCCCCCGCCATCTCCTCCATTACACTATTACCCCTGTAATACATCCAAATACAGACAATGCCATATTTCTGATAAAACCCAATGGCCAAGGCCTTCACACTTTAGTGATTTATTTAAATATTGTCTGAAAAAGTTTATTTTTAAGGCTCAGGGTATCCCATATAAGTGAACAATTGAGTGGTAAAAGACTGGCCAAAGGAGATAAAAGTATATGACATCACTACAAATGAGCTTCAAGAATTTGAAATTAAGGTTTTATAATGGGGTTGATATAATGGCCATTCCAGGGGTCTGTAGTATATCGGGGGAAGAGGTCCTTGTTGTTTTGGTTACCCAATTAGTAAATAATCAGACTCATACTCAGAGAATGTGTTCTGCCATTGGAAATTTTACCTGTACTGAAATGATCTCAGTAAGTAACTAATAATAATTTAATGTTAATGCCTCTTGAAAGTACCTGAGAATATTTAAACAATAGATGTGGTATAATGCTATCCCTGAGAGAGATGTACTACAATATGGAATAACAATAATTAATGCCACATTAGGGATTGTGAGATTCACCCTGCCCTATCCAGTTTTCAAATCACTTCCATGTATCCAAATTGCTCCAGGGGAGCTGCTATTTGGCGAGCACAGCAAAGGGCACAGATGTTAGTCTCCTCCAGGAAGAAAAGAGGTTTAGCTGGACACTTATGGGATGGTGCAAATAGTGCAGCAACAATTTGGAATATTCTTAAGGGCCAACAACATGATGAGAAATTAGGGCAACTAGAAAAGGCCACTGGTCTTATTACTGGAGCACAGTTGACCCAGGTGCAAGCTGGAGTTGGTGAATTACATGTTATTTCTGCCCTTAGTTCAATGACCCAGGAGCTGTTGACAGAGATGGTATTAAAAATTACTGAGGCAGAAAAGGAATTGCAGTGGGATCTAGCATGTTCAGAGATTCAGGATTTTCTGAATGAACAGCTGATGGCCATTCGGAGTGACCTTGAGCATCAGGCATGGCCCACTGCCCTTATCAGTGCTTCAGGAGTACCATCTGATCTGTGGCCATGGAGACATACTTGGAGATTTTCAGGATGGATGTGCAAGTACTGGCAGTGCTCCTTCCAAGCATATGGGCCGGTTGGTGTGGGCTTCCACATACTGAATCCTGCTGTGTCCATGGGGAGGATGCATGTGGGACTGGATTATTCACCGTGACATCTGGGAGATTAGACCACCTGGTAATGCCTAGCCAATTTCTTGTTCGTGCTCCTGGAATAACACCTGATATTTGGATTGGAATAGGGAATCAGTGGACATTTTGGCCCTTGGAACTCCTGCAGCTTCAGTATGTAAGGAAATTGAAGCAAGGGGAAGCTGTCACAATCAGGGCCGGCTCCAGGCACCATCTTGGCAAGCATGTGCTTGGGGCGGCCATTCAGGAGAAGGGCGGCAGGTCCAGCTATTCTGCGGCAATTCGGCGGACGGTCCCTCACTCCCGCTCACGGCTTTTTTTTTTTTTTTTTTTTGGCTGCTTGGGGCAGCCAAAACCCTGGAGCGGGCCCTGGTCACAATGTTTAACAAAGTTTGTTGAGCAGATATGGGACAAGGAACTACCCTGACAGGACAGTTGCTATTCCAAGCTAATGATAGCTGCGTATACATTAAGGCCACCTCTTTGCTAGACTTACATTTTAATCTCACCACGGCCGCAGTAAATCACATTATTTATTGTCCAGCAGACAAAGCCCTACAATTAGATCTTAGGTATCAGATTTCTTTTAATTGGACCACTTTGATATCCGACCGGTTTCAAAATTTACGCTTACTCCTACCAGAGGTTCAGAAAATTTCTGAGTCAGATCCATGTGCTTCAGAATATATATAAAATTTAAAAACATGATTTCATACAGCCTATAGAGTGTCTATTTTGTGTACTAATTATGATGTGATGTGCTATGTAACTAAGGCAGTGAAACAACCCCATCATATTATTACAATGGGGGCATTACTGCTTGCATTGCTTTTGTTTAGTGTAGGAATATGTTGTTGTAAGGCAGTGGTTCCCAAACTTTAACAACCTGTGAACCCCTTTCACTAAAATGTCAAGTCTTGGGAACCCCCTCTTAAAAATAATATTTCCAGGGATTTTCTCCTTTACCTGAGTATAAATTATAAAAGCAGTGATCTTGGAAATATAAAATTTGTTTTTATGACATGCTTATTGAATGATTTGAGGACAATTTCCTGAAGGGACCCTTACCCTTAAAGAGCTTTTCTAGCTCCGACATTTACATTTCTACACAGGGTGGTTTGGCCCACAGAAATAAAAATCGGCACATCTTCCATGTGTTTTTGGACCAATGGAAAAAACCAGGTACAATTCAAGTGACTTTTAAAATTGCCTATGAAACCGAGTTAACAAAATAAATGAGCTTATGAATGACCAGAAAATATAAGTCTCAAGTGAAAAAAACTGTAACTGGGCTTCTTTGCAAAGAAATTGTAAGTGTTCTTACAGGAAAAGCCACAAACTGTCTGGAAAGGAAGAGTAGACTGAATTACTTGCCTCAGTGAAATTAAATATCCAGAGAATTGCTGGGCCTGTGATGATGATGACTGGGGCTTGCTCACCAGTGGCTCCCCCTCCCCGTGCTGTGGAGGCATGGCCAGCCAGGTCTGCATCTGCAAACAGGCCCCCTGCCTGAAGGGCACCTCCCATTAGCTGTGCTGGCCAATAGACTGGGAGCCTCCCGACCAATGGGCTGGGGGGCGGGAGCAAAGGGGGAGATTGTAGGGAACTCTGGAGTAGGGGAGGCAGTGGGGGAGGGAATTGTCTGGCACAAAGGGGGGACTCTCTGGAGGGGATGACAGGGGCACAGGGGCCATTGGGGGGTCTCTCAGGGGGGCAGAGGATTGTGTGGGTCTCTGTGGGATGGGGGAGTGATGGACAGAGCCAGCCACAGCCCGGGTCTGCTCTGCGGAGGGTGGGGGGTTGCTATAGCCCCCTCAGGAAGCCCCCTCTGTCCTGTGTATTTGATGCCACCCTGGGGTGCCCATCGCTGCTCCCTTCCCCCTCCCCCGGCTCCATCTGTGTGTCCCACAACTCACCAGCTGTGTCTGTCTCTGTCTGACAGTGACAGGCTCCTTCTGCTCTCTCTCTGCCTGGGGCTGAGAGCTGCTGCCTGGGACTCCCTCCCCCTCCCTGCTGGGGAGGCGTGGCCAGGCAGCTCTGGCACCACCCACTGCAGATCCCATTGGCCGGGGTTCCTGGCCAATGGGCTGGGAGCCAGGTCAGAGCTGGGGCCTCTCAGCAGCTCACAGTGATGGGGGGGGAGCTGCCCCCGAGATGAGCGCGCCCCACATTGCCGACCCATGGCACGGGGATCCCCAAAGCACGGGGCCTGGGGCCCAAACATTGGTGGAGCTGGGTCCACCTTCAGGAATATTGGTGGAGCATGGGCACCACGGGCCCATATAACTCGCCACCTATGGGTGCTGGGGCATATTCCTGTGAAAGTGAAACTAAGCCAGTTCCAGTGCCCAGAGGGAGCCATGGCTGCAGAGCTCTATGCTTTTCATGGAGATGGATTACCAGGAGTGCTCCAGCCACGGAGTCCGGGCGCTCTACGTGCCTTGCCAGTGTGGACACCTCAGGAGTTAAGATGCCCAGGGCTGATTTAATGCGCTCTAACTTGCAAGTGTAGACAGGGCCTAAGTTACCCTGAGTAGACCCAGGTTCAGTTCCCTGCTCTGTGTGAACTCAGGCAAGTCACTTTTTCTGTCTGGTCCTGACTTTCCCTTTTGTAAAATGGGGGTAAGAGCCCTTCCCCATCTGCAGCAGGGCGAGGCTCAGCACATTGAAGTTTGTGCGGTGCTCAGGTAGTGCCGTGATGGGGGCCAGAGAGGGGCCTGCAATAGCTACAGAAGTGCAGCTGTTTCCTGTTTACGTCAAATCACAAAACATCACATTGGGGTTGTTGCAAACTTTCCTGATTTCACACTGACTCCTTCACTAGCTGGTGTTTCTCTTAATGCCCCAGCTCCAGCAATCCTGTGATTATGTGACCATCTCAGCTCTCACTTCAACGAAGGTCAGTTTCTCACTCTCATGGCTGAATAGAAAAAATTGACAATGTAACCAAAGCGAACCCTGAAAGCTCGGAAACAAAGAAACATACGATCCAGAATGTAATTTTTTAGAAGAAAAAAACCTCATTTCCTTCAACCAATCTCATGATCTTTGATTACGTGCTGCTGGCAATACTGCCTTGGCAGCGGTCAGTTTCTGTTGTCAGTCCTCTTGTCTCCAGCAAAGGCTCTAAGGACCTACATAAAAAAATGAAAGTTCTAATTTATCTCTTTAGTTCACCGCCAATCCTGGGGGGGCTGTGCTCATTTGCTGCTTGGACCCACAGTCCAGCTCCATGCGCATTCCCACACCTTGGCCTCTCTATTTCCTTTTCCATTAACTCTGCTGTTTTAGATAAATGATCACACTAAATTAGGGGCTTTCCATGGGTAGCAGATAGAGATTTAAGGCCTGAGTTCTCAGTGGCACAGGATTGCTAACCCCAAACTTTTGAAAATTATGAGTCAGGACCCTGAAAATGCTGTGATTGCCTTTTATGAAACATACGCATAATAATAAATGTTGAATTCTTTCTACAGGAACTCTTCACTTAACGTTGTAGTTATGTTCCTGTAAAATGCAACTTTAAGTGAAACGATGTTAAGTGAATCCAATTTCCCCATAAGAATTAATGTTAATGAAGGCGTTAGGTTCAGGGAATATTTTTTCACTAGACAAAACACTAATATATATATATATATATATATATATATATATACACACACACACACACACACACACACACATTCACAGTAAAAGTTTTAAACAAACAATTTAATACTGGTACACAGTGATGATTATTGTGAAGCTTGGTTGAGGTGGAGGAGTCAGAGGGTGGGATATTTCCCAGGGAATGCCTTACTGCTAAATGATGAACGAGCAATTGGCTGAGCCCTCAAGGGTTAACTCTCACACTCTACAAGGCAGCAGAAATGAAGGGAGGGGAGACAGCATGGCAGAGACAGAGACACACACTATGTGTGTATGTGTGTGTGAGAGAGAGAGAGGCGCATTTCCCCTTTAAATAAGCTGACCCACTCTTAAGTACGCTGCCTTGTTAAGTTAATCAGCAAGCTGCTGCCAGGAAGTTCCCTCCATCATGAGCGCTGTCGTGTGTCCCCCTTGATCTATGGAAGATGGGGTAAGCGGGGTGCAGGAGCAAGGGGGAGGGGGGATGCCCTGACATTAGCCCCCCCCCTCTTTCTTCCCTCCCCCCAACACAGCAAGCAGGAGTCTCAGGGAGCAGCTCCAAGGCAGCGGGCAGGAGCAGCACATGGCAGTGGGGGGAGGGACAGCTGAACTCCGGGCAACTGGGAACTTAGGGGAGCAGGGAGCTGATGGGGCGCTGCCGGCCCACCCTGGTTCCAAGGGCCCACCAGCTAGCTGTAACGGGCTGCTCTTCCTGCAAGCAGTGGACAAAGCAGGCGGCTGCTTAAGGACGCTAGAAGGGAGCATTGCACAACTTGAAATGAGCGTGTTTCCTAATTGATCAGCAACGTAACAATGAAACATTAACCGGGACGACTTTAAGTGAGGAAATACTGTATTTGCCTTCTGGCTTCTCAGATCTTTAAAATGCGATCTGAGCGCAGCCTAAAGTTTTTCTCTGCAACCAAGAAAGCCAGAAACTTCCTTTGTTTAGGAAAGGAAAGCCAAGAGTCTCACCTCATAATATGCTTCCAGGAGCTGGGGCTTTAACAAACACAGCAAATACAATGAGACTCATTATAAAATCATGAGTGTTGGAAACACCGCATCTCTACACTGAGCCAGAGCTGCCTTACTGTACATGAGAATCAGGCCTTTGAAACATTGATATCAGCTTAACCTAGGTTTTGTCCTGTGAGTTTCATATCACTGGACTTGGAAGAATTAGACTTTTATCGGTTGATGTCTGTAAATGTTGATTTCACACAAACCAGGAAAAAATACTCCCATTGCTAATAACTGAAATTTACCAATAGGCCCAGTAAGAACAATGCTGCCTGAGAACGTATTAGACATTGATTTAAGAATATTTCCTCTGCATATTTTGACATGTGATGTTGACAATCTCTATTTTAATGGGTATGAAGTTTTAACTTTTTGAATCTGTCTCTACTGTCATTAAATAGTTATTGTCTGACCCAAATATTGTCTGATCCCGCCCTAAATCTCCCACCACTGTGAACATTTAAATTGATAACAATTGGAATGAAATGCTTAAAGGCCAGATTTTTGTGAAAGTTTAAATCAATAAATATAAAATTGCTTAAAAATAAAAATTCTGCCAAGCCTGACTATCCCACCTTAGACACACAACTCCACACAGGGAGCCATGGCCATAGAGAACCCCCAGGAAAGTCTCCAGGAGGAAGCTCCATGTCCCATTTGTCTGCAGTATTTCACAGAAGCTGTCACTCTGCAGTGTAGGCACGTCAGCCAGTGCTGGGAGGGATCCGATACAGCCGTCTCCTGCCCTCAGAAACTGTGCAACAGAGAAACATCAGGCTGAACATGCAGCTGGCAAACATGGTAGAAATCACCAATCGGCTGAGTTTACAAGCAGCAAAAGGAGCAGGAGGGGACGGCGTGTGTGGGGAACACCAGGAGACTCTGAAACTTCTGTGAAGAGGATCAAACCCCCATCTGTCTGGTTTGCCATCTGTCCTGGGCTCACAGAGCTCACACGGTGGTTCCCATAGAGGAAGCTGCCCAGGAGTACAAGGTAGGGAATTGCTGTCACGTTTAATGGGTAATGACTTTGGATTTTAATTACAGGCTAATTTCACTGAAAGTTCCCTGGCACAGGCATGATGCATCATTCAGCTCTGTAAACCCTTCATGGTATGGGAGATGCTGCAACAAAATAACTGATTTGACAGAGAGGCAACAGAGGCAAGTCTGTAACGATAACTGATGTGGGGAAATGTCCTCTGAGATTCTGATGGGAATTCCTGAAAATCTTCATCATATACAGTATTCTACCAATCCCAAACAAGCAGACACATCACCCACCAAGTTAATGATACTTCAGTTCTTACCCAAATACCCGCTTACAGCCAATTCTTGATAATGAAACAACCATTTATTAAAAGAAGAAAAGACAGTATTGGCTAAAAGGTCATTAGACATACAAATGCAAACAGAGTCCTTAGGTCAGTTTCACCATAGAGATGGCACGTTAGAAATGAAGAGAGTCCTTTTCAGTATCATTTCATCATGTTCTAGTCCAATATCCAAATGTTCAATATCAGGGCAGTCCAGAGGGGACTGAAGATCTCAGTCTTACGACTCAAACGCCTCCTAAATAAAGCTTTAAAAGATCTGAGATAAAAGGATCAGGTCTCAAGAGTTTATATAGACATTTTTGCAGCCTCTCGATAGCAGGCAGTCCTTGGGTGAACAATAGGTTTTGGAAGTAACCTCCTACTTCACAAACATCACAGGTAATAAAACTACATGGATTAACATAAGGTAATTAGCAACAGAGGGTCCTGTGGCACCTTTAAGACTAACAGAAAAATTGGGAGCATAAGCTTTCGTCGGTAAGAACCTCACTTCTTCAGATGCAAGTCTTGCATCTGAAGAAGTGAGGTTCTTACCCACGAAAGCTTATGCTCCCAATACTTCTGTTAGTCTTAAAGGTGCCGCTGGACCCTCTGTTGCTTTTTACAGATTCAGACTAACACGGCAACCTCTCTGATACATAAGGTAATTAATTATCCATGAAGCCGTTCATAGACAGTTTACCACAAACTTTAAAGAGCTATATATATACACAATGACATTATTACACCCAAGTTTAATGTAAATGTTAACATTTCCCTCTTGTATGGATTGCTTGATGTTTAACAAGGCCGGACCTCCATATGAAACATTTTCCACAGTCTAAGCACTTGTGGGGTCTCTCTCCTGTGTGGATTACCTGATGTGCCAGAAGATTTGATCTTTGTTTGAAACTTTTCCCACAATCTAAGCACTTGTGGGGTCTCTCTCCAGTGTGGACTGTCTGATGTGCCATAAGATATGATCTTTGCCTGAAACTTTTCCCACAGTCCAAACATTTATGGGATTTCTCTCCAGTGTGGATTAACTGATGTCTAACAAGAACTGACCTATGTATGAAACTTTTCCCACAGTTTAAGCATTTATGGGATCTCTCTCCGGTGTGGACTGCTTGATGTTTAACAAGGTCTGACCTCCGTATGAAACTTTTCCCACAATCTAAGCACTTGTGGGGTCTCTCTCCTGTGTGGATTACCTGATGTGCCAGAAGATTTGATCTTTGTTTGAAACTTTTCCCACAATCTAAGCACTTGTGGGGTCTCTCTCCAGTGTGGACTGTCTGATGTGCCATAAGATATGATCTTTGCATGAAACTTTTCCCACAGTCCAAACATTTATGGGATTTCTCTCCAGTGTGGATTAACTGATGTTTAACAAGAAATGACCTATGTATGAAACTTTTCCCACAGTTTAAGCATTTATGGGATCTCTCTCCGGTGTGGACTGCTTGATGTTTAACAAGGTCTGACCTCCGTATGAAACTTTTCCCACAGTCTAAGCACTTATGAGGTCTCTCTCCAGTGTGGACTGCCTGATGATTAAGTAGGATTGACCTCTGTATGAAACTTTTTCCACAGTCTAAGCACTTATGGGGTCTCTCTCCAGTGTGGACTGCTTGATGTGCCAGAAGATTTGATCTTTGTGTGAAACTTTTCCCACAGTCCAAACATTTATGGGATTTCTCTCCTGTGTGGATTATCTGATGTTTAACAAGGGTTGACCTCTGTATGAAACTTTTCCCACAGTCTAAGCACTTATGGGATCTCTCTCCAGTGTGGATTGCCTGATGTGCCATAAGATTTGACCTCCGTATGAAACTTTTCCCACAGATTAAGCATTTATGGGGTCTCTCTCCAGTGTGGATTGCCTTATGTGCCATAAGATTTGATCTTTGTGTGAAACTTTTCCCACAGTCCAAACATTTATGGGATTTCTCTCCTGTGTGTATTGCCTGATGATGAAGTAGGGTTGACCTCTGTATGAAACTTTTTCCACAGTCTAAGTACTTATGGGGTCTCTCTCCAGTGTGGATTGCTTTATGTGCCATAAGAGTTGATCTTTGTGCAAAACTTTTCCCACAGTCCAAACATTTATGCGATTTCTCTCCTGTGTGGATTGCCTGATGTTTAAGAAGGTTTGACCTCTGTATGAAACTTTTCCCACAGTCTAAGCACTTATGGGATCTCTCTCCGGTGTGGACTGCTTGATGTCTAACAAGGTCTGACTTCTGTATGAAACTTTTCCCACAGTCTAAGCACTTATGAGGTCTCTCTCCTGTGTGAACTGCCCGATGATCAAGTAGGGCTGAACTCCGTATGAAACTTTTTCCACAGTCTAAGCACTTATGGGGTCTGTCCCTAGTGTGGACGCCTTGATGTTTAACAAGGTTTGACCTCCATATGAAACTTTTTCCACAGATTAAGCACCTATGTGGTCTCTCGCCAGTGTGGATTGCCTTATGTGCCATAAGATTTGATCTTTGTGTGAAACTTTTCCCACAGTCCAAACATTTATGGGATTTCTCTCTTGTGTGGATTGCCTGATGATCAAGTAGGGTTGACCTCCGTATGAAACTTTTCCCACAAATTAAGCACTTATGGGGTCTCTCTCCAGTGTGGATTGCCTTATGTCCCATAAGAGTTGATCTTTGTGCGAAACTTTTCCCACAGTCCAAACATTTATGGGATTTCTCTCCTGTGTGTATTGCATGATGTTTAAGAAGGGCTGACCTCCGTTTGAAACTTTTTCCACAGTCTAAGCACTTATGGGGTCTCTCTCCAGTGTGGACTGCTTGATGTATAAGAAGGGCTGACCTCCGTATGAAACTTTTCCCACAGATTAAGCACTTATGGGGTCTCTCTCCAGTGTGGATTGCCTGATGTACAACAAGGTGTGACTTCTGTATGAAACTTTTTCCACAGTCTAAGCACTTATGGGGTCTCTCTCCAGTGTGGATTGCCAGATGTTTAACAAGGTCTGACTTCCGTATGAAACTTTTTCCACAGATTAAGCACTTGTGGGGTCTCTCTCCTGTGTGGATTACCTGATGTGCCAGAAGATTTGATCTTTGTTTGAAACTTTTCCCACAATCTAAGCACTTGTGGGGTCTCTCTCCAGTGTGGACTGTCTGATGTGCCATAAGATATGATCTTTGCATGAAACTTTTCCCACAGTCCAAACATTTATGGGATTTCTCTCCAGTGTGGATTAACTGATGTCTAACAAGAACTGACCTATGTATGAAACTTTTCCCACAGTTTAAGCATTTATGGGATCTCTCTCCGGTGTGGACTGCTTGATGTTTAACAAGGTCTGACCTCCGTATGAAACTTTTCCCACAATCTAAGCACTTGTGGGGTCTCTCTCCAGTGTGGACTGTCTGATGTGCCATAAGATATGATCTTTGCATGAAACTTTTCCCACAGTCCAAACATTTATGGGATTTCTCTCCAGTGTGGATTAACTGATGTTTAACAAGAACTGACCTATGTATGAAACTTTTCCCACAGTTGAAGCATTTATGGGATCTCTCTCCGGTGTGGACTGCTTGATGTTTAACAAGGTCTGACCTCCGTATGAAACTTTTCCCACAGTCTAAGCACTTATGAGGTCTCTCTCCAGTGTGGACTGCCTGATGATTAAGTAGGATTGACCTCTGTATGAAACTTTTTCCACAGTCTAAGCACTTATGGGGTCTCTCTCCAGTGTGGACTGCTTGATGTGCCAGAAGATTTGATCTTTGTGTGAAACTTTTCCCACAGTCCAAACATTTATGGGATTTCTCTCCTGTGTGGATTATCTGATGTTTAACAAGGGTTGACCTCCGTATGAAACTTTTCCCACAGTCTAAGCACTTATGGGATCTCTCTCCAGTGTGGATTGCCTGATGTGCCATAAGATTTGACCTCCGTATGAAACTTTTCCCACAGATTAAGCATTTATGGGGTCTCTCTCCAGTGTGGATTGCCTTATGTGCCATAAGATTTGATCTTTGTGTGAAACTTTTCCCACAGTCCAAACATTTATGGGATTTCTCTCCTGTGTGTATTGCCTGATGATGAAGTAGGGTTGACCTCTGTATGAAACTTTTTCCACAGTCTAAGCACTTATGGGGTCTCTCTCCAGTGTGGATTGCTTTATGTGCCATAAGTGTTGATCTTTGTGCAAAACTTTTCCCACAGTCCAAACATTTATGGGATTTCTCTCCTGTGTGGACTGCTTGATGTCTAACAAGGTCTGACCTCTGTATGAAACTTTTCCCACAGTCTAAGCACTTATGAGGTCTCTCTCCTGTGTGAATTGCCCGATGATCAAGTAGGGCTGAACTCCGTATGAAACTTTTTCCACAGTCTAAGCACTTATGGGGTCTGTCCCTAGTGTGGACGCCTTGATGTTTAACAAGGTTTGACCTCCATATGAAACTTTTTCCACAGATTAAGCACCTATGTGGTCTCTCGCCAGTGTGGATTGCCTTATGTGCCATAAGATTTGATCTTTGTGTGAAACTTTTCCCACAGTCCAAACATTTATGGGATTTCTCTCTTGTGTGGATTGCCTGATGATCAAGTAGGGTTGACCTCCGTATGAAACTTTTCCCACAAATTAAGCACTTATGGGGTCTCTCTCCAGTGTGGATTGCCTTATGTGCCATAAGAGTTGATCTTTGTGCGAAACTTTTCCCACAGTCCAAACATTTATGGGATTTCTCTCCTGTGTGTATTGCATGATGTTTAAGAAGGGCTGACCTCCGTTTGAAACTTTTTCCACAGATTAAGCACTTATGGGGTCTCTCTCCAGTGTGGATTGCCTGATGTACAACAAGATGTGACTTCTGTATGAAACTTTTTCCACAGTCTAAGCACTTATGGGGTCTTTCTCCAGTGTGGATTGCCAGATGTTTAACAAGGTCTGACTTCCGTATGAAACTTTTTCCACAGATTAAGCACTTGTGGGGTCTCTCTCCTGTGTGGATTCGCTGATGTAAAATGAGGTGTGACCACCACATGAAACTTTTTCCACTGTCTAAGCACTTATGAGATCTTCCCACAGAGGTCCCCTGTGATTCCCCGTGCCCAGGAACTTCCTGCTGTTGATTCCCCTCCTCGTTCTCACTCACTCTCTCGTCACCTGCTGGGAGAGAGAGAATCCAGACAGAAGTCATTGTGCTGGGGAGAAATTAAAAGGAATAGCAGCAAGGAAAATCCCCAAACCCCTGAAGCTGCACAGATGGAGCAATTGGATTCTGCCTCCACTTCCCACCCAAAAGTTCACAGAGAAGGAAAGTTCAGAAGGAAACTCCTGCAGGTAACAGGAGAGGTGGAAAGCGATGTCAGTCATATCTGCTGATTGTAGCCCTGCCCTGGCTGAGATGAGGAAGGAACTAAGGGCACTTATTGATACCACATTTTTGGGATTCTCAAATTTGTCCTTCATTCCCCAGATGGTTTGTGTGTCTGTCCTCACCTGTGTGGGCGCCTCTCGGGATCTCTCTTTCCTCACAGGCCTGGAGATCGGGCACCCATGGCTCTTCCCCTTGTTCCAGCCGGGTGATCAGGTCTGGTTTGGGAAGGGGGAATCCTGTGCAGGGAGTGAAATCAGACCAGATCAGGGTGCATGGAGGATTGAGAGAACGTCTGT